>NC_080572.1:293040522-293340522 GCF_030247185.1 Malaya genurostris
ATATATATATATATATATATATATATATATATATATATATATATATATATATATATATATATATATATATATATATATATATATATATATATATATATATATATATATATATATATATATATATATATATATATATATATATATATATATATGTTCACAGTGATTAGATTGTCTTTCTATTTGAGAAAGACAAAAAATTGTTAAACTAGAAAAGGAATAAAAAACTGGAATGCTAGCAAAAATATCAAACAATGAAAAGCAGTACAAATAATTCCACTAAGCAAAATAAGCAAATTGCGATTAGTCTAGCAATTGCGAAATCGTTAAAGCTGGGGGCCGGAAACCATAAAATTTCAAAATTTGAAATTTTCCACACGCTAAGATTTTAAAAATGTGTAATTTTTCAAAATATAAATTTCTGATCAACAAATTCGAATGCTATATGATTACAAATTCCCTTTGTTTCAAATGCTCAACAGTCTTCAGAAAACTCGTTTTCTTTTGGAATTTGAATTTCCGAAATTTTTATCCGTCTTGCCAAGTAGACAAATTTTCCCTAACCCTGAAAACATCACACGTTATTCCACTTAAAGGTCTCTAAAGTCCAAAACAGAGATGTTAAATTGAAAAAAAATGTGACAAAGTATAAAAGCAGCTTCCCACGGCCCTGAATGATGAAGTCGGGACACCGAAGCAAATAATCTGAGCTCAGCATTTAAAAATTCAACAGAGTATTCAAAGTTGATTAGACATGAATGTACACAGAAAAAAAATTGAATTTACAACTGACACAAATCTCAAATAATATCCGTAGAAGGCATGATACCGACTAAACTAAAATTGAAAAGTTAGTGGAGTGCAACCTGGTGTTAAAACTTAATTACTGAATGTTGTCCCTAATTCGAAGTCTTTCATTGATGACCAATTATTACTCTTCGAGTTACTCTATGATTAGCTCTCAATCTGTGTATCAGCTCTTTCAGTTTTCGAAACTCTAAAAATAATTTTCAAAAAATCACAAGAATTTCTATAATTCTACATTTTAATATAACATTTGTCAAACTGGCAAATTTCATACAAGTGATTTACAAATTCTTTCAACATGAATATTTCACTTCAATGAACATATTTTCACTCACAGCATTTTGTGCTACAGAACGTATTTATGTCTTACAATTTGCTTTAAAATTAGCAAACAGCCACAACAACAACAACAACGATGAAGACAGCAACAGCCGGAAATCCTTCATCTGTCTAATTTTTTTTCGTTTCTTTTTGTTTGTGTGCTTTCTCCGTTTCTTTCGTTTCGACTTGTGAGGACTTGAGGAAATCAACCAGTCCTCCCGTGTGAAGTCGGGGAAAAGTGTGAAAAATGTGCCGTTTGCCGTTTGTGAGAATCACAAAAATGTGCCACTTTTGCTTTCCTTCGTGTGTCATCTCGAGTAGGTTGCTTCAAAAGTTCGAAAGTCTAATCGGATCGGGAAAAGCAAATGTGAAACTTAAAAAAAACACTGTCTGTGAACATTGACGGTAAAGAATGGTACGAATTACAAAGGTTGGGTTGTACTTCCCTGTTCGAATCAATCGATTGATTTTTTGGAAAAATATACAATTAGAAATTAAAATTCGAGAAAATTGCGAATTTACAATTGTAAATTTAATTCTAGTAACTAATAAGTTTGATTTAATGGGAGTACAAATTTATTTAATCCTTTTTTTATGGGGCCAAACATTAATTTATTTTAAAATAAAAAGAATTTAAAAAATTTAAAATTACTACTTTTGTCCATCTCTCAGGCAGTTTTCGAATTGCATCTCGAAAAACATGGTGTAGGTAATGTCAGAGACATATTAACTGATTTGATACCGCTTGACCATTTATGATTTTGTAGTCCTGAAACAAACCATTCGATTTTGAAAGATTGCGTTTGTATTCTAGGAATTAGAGCGGCAGTTTAAGACAGTTTTCTAAATAAGTTCTTTAGGGGTCCTGAGAAGAACCGTTAGTGGCTTTGGAGTCTTGAAAAGGACTATTATGTTACGAATGATTACGGTTGTATTCCAGGAAGAAGGGTGCCAGTCAAAGTCATTTGTAAGTTTGAGCCTTGACCTTGAAGAAATCATTACATAAATATAATCGTAACACCAGTCGTAGAGTCGCTCATATATTTCAATATTTCATACATCTCAATACTTATGGGAAAAAAAACTATGCCATACGAGATTCATTTGCGGTTTTCAGAAGGGCCAAATTGTGGAATTCGCTACTATATTAAACACTTTTGAACATTTTCACGAACGCGATCCAGAGAAATGGTAACATTTATTTGCGCTCGTTTAGTGCGAATTTCGCACTGCGAAAATAGTACCAAACTAATCAAATTATTCTAGATTAGCACTGAATTGATGATTTTTACCACCGATGTTCACAGAAGTACACTCTTTTCGTTTTCGTTTTTCTCCAATGCAAACGATCAGCAGATCGATGACGCAATCGCTTTTGTTTGAAGCGAAACTCACACTGCGAACGTTCAACAGCAGATTTGCTCACAGAAGAACTAGTTGTTGTTTTCCAGCGTTTAGTCTTGAGGAACGGAACTTCATATTCGCCATCGACAGAAGCACTAGTTGAATTTTACCGGGTGTAGTTCCACTATCTTGACGTAGATGGAGACCTGCGCATTCAATATATCTCCGTTCTTGGATTATCATAGGCTGAAACTAGAAAACGTGCAACAGGGTCTGTTTATAGATTCGGTTGGTTTTGATGTTTCGTGTTTGGACCTATTTTTTAACTATTTAAACAATGTTTACGTAATAAACGTTCTATTTTAAAACAATCGTACTCTTTCTTTCCTTTCGTTTTGTGGAAGAAATAAAGAAAATACTATAACAAAGAAAAACTTATTGAGAAATCAAATCTGGAGAAATTTCGTTTTACTTTCGTGTTGCGAAATTTTGAACAAGCACCTAGGTGAGCATAGTAAAGAAAGACGCAGTCCTACGTCAAAAATGTCTCGTCTTTTGAAGTTATCCAACTTTGAAGCCAATTTAAGACTTCGAAGCGATAGTAGTAAACCGATAACCTGCCAGATCGTGCTACATCCGTCGGGACAACCGGTAAAAAGACCCACTTGAGCGTTTCCAAATATTTTTTCGCGACTTTTGCGACATAAGGCCGAGCGTTGTCATGCAGGAGAATAACTTTATCACATTTTTGCTTGTATTCTGGCCGCTCTTCTCGTAATGCACGGCCTAAACGCATCAATTGCAGCCTAAACCCATCGCCCGTTATAGTATCGCCTGGTTGTAGGAGCTCATAGTCCCTCCAAATGCACAACCAAACCTACGAACCATGAATATTCTTTGAGGTTAAGGGCTGAGGACAGTACCGTAAAGTGCTAGGTTTTGTGCTATTTTCCCGTTTCAAATTAAATTTTCTTGGAAACGGTGCAGAATATAGAAAAACCCACCTGACAATGTCTTCGAAAATTAGTTGAGAATATTCTGTGAAATTTTTGTTTGTTTCGCATTCAATCTTTGTGAAAGTTGAATATTTTTTCATTGTTCATTGGAATCCATGTAATGTCCAACCCATACGATAGATTTATGTGATAAAACTTATCATCAAAATAATAAAATGTATGCTGGCAACCCGGTAAAGTTTGCTCATATACGAGAGAGTACAAGAGAAATATGATGCGCAAAAGGGAACTGAGCGAGCCACGTGGTCGATTTGAAACTAAACACGCGACCCTCTGTCCTCAGACCTTAAGGTAGATGGCAACAATTGACCGAGCAGAGCGTCGTATTTTCACTTCCTAGGGTTATCACATCCATTTTTAATCCCCAGTAACAATTCGATGCAAAAAAAACCCTTTCTTTGTTACCTTTGAATCAGCTGCTCGCAAGTGAAAATCGCCTTTTAATTCCTCTCGGTTTCAGTTCCTAAGGCACTCAACTGCCATGCTTTGTAATCATTTCCATGGATTTTATTCTTAAAGAAACAACTAGAGCCTTCTTTTGAAAACGGATCGAACTAATTTGTACTTCAGAAACTGTCATAAATATATACTTAAGGTCTGAGGCCATTAGTTTAGATTATTCTGTAAAAAATTCAGGATGATTCATTGACTTTAGCGGTCGGGAAAGTCTTTTTTCTAAAGGAAGAATTGCATAGCTGAAAACGGCAACTCTCAACTTGTTCATCATCATCACCTTCAAAGGCATGCATCAAAAATCTATCCTGACAATGTCTAGATAATTTAATTTAGGTGCGATTAGTACATAAAACCATAGGTGTTGTCGTGATAAAAATGGAGTGAATGTTATTTTTGTGAAAGTAAGTCGATTTCTGTGCACGCGCCATTTTTTCTGCTCCAGTTTCCTGGTAACGTAACGAAAAATGAGAGAGAAATAAAAACGGGCTAGAAAGGCGGCCAAACAAGCGGTAGCTTTATTGGATTTTATGTGATGTAGTCAAACTTGTAACCGAAAATATCAGAACTTTCTTGGCCACCCGGCCACATCGAGAGTCATTTTGCACATTTGCGAGAGAGCATGGAGAGAAATGTGATGTACAGAATTTTGAATCGAAGTAAGCTTTGAACACAGGGCCGAGACTAAAGTACGATTCAGACGGTCCGGCTTCTTTCGTCACCGTCACCGGAACGTCAACGTCCGTCACCGTCATTCTGATTCACACGGTCCGGTTTCCTATCCGTGTCCGTCATGTCATTTTCTTACACGCAGAGTTTGAAGAAGTTAGTTTCGCACAATTTTATTCCACTAATACAAAATCTGGGAGCTTTTGAAGCCAATCGATCTGTTGTTTTCCTACCTTTTAATCGAATAAATAGCTTTCAAAATTAACTAGAAATAGGAAAAAACAAAACAATCAGTTCCACTCAACAACGTAACGTTCTTTGCAAATCTACTGATAAGTTTAATTACTTATATGTGGTATATTTCGTTTAAGAGTGGGATCTTGACACCGAATACATCCATAGCAAATGTCAGCTCAACACCGTAATCATATGAATCGTGCATGTGTGCGATAATCACAGTCCGTCAAATATTCTTTCGGAGAAATGTTGACGGAGCTTGCCGTTGACGGACGTTGACGTTCCGGATCTCTGCTGGATCGTGTAAATGCGCAAAGGGAAAACTCATTTGACTAATTTTGACGGAGGCTGACGTTCCGGTGACGGTGACGGAAGAAGCCGGATCGTCTGAATCGAACATAAAACTTCGGCCTCATACTGAACAGAACAGAAACTCTGTTGAAACGGCCTACTGCGATGCGCATAAGCTGTGTCAACGTACGTCGCGACAAGCCTGAACTGAAGGCAGAGGCACAATCAGGAAGTGACAATTTTTTATTTTTTTTCGAGGATAATTTTCTTTCGCGTCGTTGGAATTTTCTGTTCCCCGCTTTTCACCCACACACCCAGTGGTCGTCTCAGTAAGACCGGATCCTCCTCGCCGGGGCTGTGCAATGCGCGTGTAGAGATTAGCAGAGTCAATGACGCAAAATCAGCAGGAGTCTGAATCAACTGGCCGAAAATAAAAACGCACGACGCTCTGGTTCGTGCTGGGAGTGAAAACGAGGAATATGAGCAGCTTGTTACACTAGTTACACACCGGAATGACCCATGGATGGATCCAGGGAGCAGGAAGCCAGGAAGTGTGCGCGAACCGTGCGCTGTTTTTCCTTTTTTTTTTGCTTTTTGTTTTTACAAATATGCACGCCACCGAACGGCAACGGCAACGCCAGGGGCAAGAAAAACAAACAAAGGGTTAGCGAACCTTCCTCGTACGGGGCTCTGCAAGCAAACACACATTCATACGGACGCACTCTGTGTTGGATAATTCGACAAACCCGGACACGAATTGTTTACCCTTTTTGTTCTAGCTCACGATCGACTTTGTTTGAACAATAGTTATTGAAGAAACCGCCATCGCCGTCGCTGGTCGCCGGTTCGGTTCCGAAAGACGTTTCTGCACCTGAACGATGACGTCGGTTGTTTTTTTTTAATTTTTCATTCAAATTGCTCATGATTCAAGAGAACCAACGAAGTCGCTATTAAATACCGATTCTCTATCGGTTGTTGGCGATCGATAAAAAAGTGACTTAAAGTAGGTGAGTAGTTTGTTGACAGTCGAAAGTAGCCGTCGAGGAAGAGGTGGCTTCCCGCCGGTCGGTGTTTAGAATTCTGCGGACCATGAACCTTCGGCCGTGTATTTAATATGCATGTACGAGGAAACGTGATTGTTTGCCGCTTTCCAACGGAGGTTCGATTTAAACTGGGAAAGGAAGTGGAAATCGGCCTGCTGCTGAGTCGATGAATTATTCGATCGATTCGGTCAGCGATCGTTGACTGGTGATTGATTTTTCTAGGATAACTGCGATTGTTATTGTTTCGACGTCGTTCGGAAATGTTCCGTTGGCTTTCGGTTCACCACCAACGGATCATTCGCCATGTTAGTTTCAACTTCACAATGACATAATTCGTGACAAATTGTTGAACAATTTCTTGTTACAATATGTTCAATTATTTTAGATTAAAACACGAGACCAAATCAACTAGAATTCTCCTAATATTAAGTAAAATACAAGCGAATTCCAAGAGCTTAAGAACTCTAGAAAAGTGCATGCCAATCTAGTACCGCCGTCTCGCATTCCGGTTTCTTATATTGAGCTAAGGATTTTTGATCATATTCTCTGTCATTGATTTTAGCTTTCCGGAAAGTACACAATAAACTTACTTTAGAAAACCCGTTTAAGTATTTTACGATGAAAAATCTCATATAGAAAGACTATACAATCACTGTGAACACTGACTTTTGAACCGAGGCCCGGAGGGCCGAATATCATATACCATTCGACTCAGTTCGACGAACTGAGCAAATTACTGTGTGTATGAGGTCGAGATCTCAGCGATGACTGGACCGATTTTGATCAAACTAGTCGCAAATGAAAGGTCTCTCCGTCACCCTGAACGCGATTGAATGGTTTTGAGATCGGATGTTTACTTTTTGAGTTAAACGAAGTTTTAATATTTAAATTTTCAGTTTTCTGACAATATCTGTCGCAATTGACCTTGAAAACGGAATATGTTTTAAGATTTAGATTCGGCCCGGCAATGGCAGTCCAACAAGCCATAGATTGTTAAAATTTGTCCGTTTTTAAAGGAGTTATCGATATTTTTGTGTAAGCGACTTTTTGCCTTGTTCCTGTAGTAGGAGTTCCCGCGCTTTTCAAAACCGTTTTTGTTTTTGCCATTGTTTCTTAGCAGCTAAAAGACTATGCTCAGCACCCTTTTTCATGACGTTTCGATTTTAGCACGATTCGTATTTGGCATGTGCACTGCTTGCAACAATAATAGCTGGAAGAATACAACTTTTTACACCCTTATACCATTCGAAGAAGTTCATCGAGATAAGAAAATTTGTGTGTGAAAAATAATTTCATTACCTTTTCTCGTCTAAGGCTTAACTGAATTTCTATAAACTTAGACTTCTATGTGACTCAGTCCTATGATCCCATAGGAGGTTTCTGAATTTCATTTGGTTCCGGAACTACAGAATGAATTTATCGAGTTCATCAGGCTCACAGATTTTGAGAGTCGATTAGATAAATTTAATTGTCTTCGGCTACACCGATTTCCGAATTCCATTTCCAAAAGGATCAGGAATAGAGAAGCTAAAAGAAGGCCAAAACGAAACAAAAACAAACTTATGGTCCGATACAGAATTGGTGAACTTTATCCGATTCCGACTTCCAATTTTGAAATTACAAGATGATGAGTTTTTAAAATTCAAGCCGTCATAGAAGATAACGATACCAAAAAACCTTCAAAGTTGGGCTCAAAACTACGCCAATTTATTCTTCATGCAAATATGTTTGCTGGTCTCTGAATACAATAAATAATGACAAAAACTGTTTACTTCTACATCTCATGGAATGCTTAATCGATTGTCACACGTTTACATTGAAAGGAACAATTTCAAGGTTTCATACAATCTCTTCGACTCGTTCCAAAATTTCATTAAAAATCATTGAAATACTATCATGAAAACTAAACACAACGAAGAATATTCACGCGAGAAACACATACTGATTGATAAAAAAGGAAGGTCACCTCACTGCTAGGTGGATTAAGCACGTTTTTCATCAGGTGCTTCCGCCGTTTTCCGATAGGTGGCTGTACCGGCTGAGGCTGGCCAAAATACATAGATGATAATGTCTTTAAAGTGAGTGTACAGTGCCTAACGAATTGTCATCGCCGTTTCAGTGATAGTTGTTCTTGTTTTCGTATTATTCACGCTCGAAAATGTCTGTTTATGTGCCGAATTCTCGCCATTTGCGGGAAGTTTTACTTTTCTGTTACAATTCGAAAAAAATGCAGCTGAAGCGCATCGAATGCTCTCAGAAACTTACGGTGATGCTGCTCTGAGTAAAAGAACATGTCGGGAGAGGTTTCAACGTTTTAAAAATGGTGATTTCGATGTCGAAGACAAATGTGGTGGTGGAAGAGAAAAAACCTTCAAAGATGAACAACTAGAAGCATTGCTTGATGAAGATTCGTGCCAAACCCAAGAAGAGCTTGCCGAATCGTTGGGAGTGAGTCAGCAAGCCATTTCAAAACGTCTGAAGGCCCTGGGTATGATTCAGAAAGAAGGAAACTTGGTGCCGTACGAGTTGAAACCGAGGGACATCGAGCGCCGTCTATTTGTATGTGAGCAACTGCTTCAAAGACAAAATCGTAAGGGGTTTTTACATCGAATCGTAACCGATGGTTCGATACGATAATCCTAAACGCAGAAAATCATGGGGAAAGCCCGGGCATGTTACTTCGTCGAAGGCAAAAGCGAATATTCACAGCGCTAAGATGTTGATTTGTATTTTGGTGGGATCAGCTCGGTGTGATTTACTACGAGCTCTTAAAACCGGGTGAAACCATCACAGGAGATCGCTACCGAACGCAACTGATGCGCCTTAGTCGCGCGCTAAAAGAAAAGCGGCCACAATATCAAGAGCGACATGACAAAGTCATCCTCCAACACGACAATGCTCGGCCTCACGTCGCAAAAGTGGTCAAAAAGTACCTGGAAACGCTGAAATGGGAAGTCTTGCCCAACCCGCCGTATTCCCCAGATGTCGCCCCTTCTGACTTCCACCTATTCCGTTCGATGGCACACGGCCTGGCAAATCAACATTTTCAATCCTTCCAAGAGTTGGCAAAATGGATTGCTTCATGGATAGCGTCAAAAGAGAACTCTTTTTTTCGAGCCGGGATCCGAAAATTGCCGAGAGATGGGAGAAAGTTGTCGCTAGCGACGGACAATACTTCGAATAATACATCTGCGGAAGCAAAATTGTACACCTGATAAAAAAGATAAAAACTAAAAAAAAATTGACAAAATCTTCTTTGGAATCGATAGAAAAATGAATATAATTTGATGTTTGAAGATGATTTCATGCAAATGTTGGCCACGGCTCCGCGTTTTGGCACACTCTCTCTCCAACATATCGGCCGGTATTTCACCATTAAATGCTTCAATATTTGCTTCCAGCACGACAATCGTTGCTGGTTTATCGTAGTAGACATGAGCCCACAAGAAATAGTCCAAAGGCGTTAAATTGCGGCTCTCAATATGGTCATTGCTTCGCGTACCGTGTGGGATGTGGCACCGTCTCGTCGAAACCATATGTCAAATACGTCCACACGCTTAAACATAGTTACTTAAAAATGAGTAAGATCTCACTCATCTACAGCAAAAGAGAGATTTGGAGTAACTCCCTAGTTACTGTTCAATTTCGTTTAATTGGTTTAATCGAAATAGAGCATGAGATAGTAAGTCTGTTCCAATTTGGAGGTTATATTTGTTGCTGGCAAACGAACCAACTTGGGCTATTACGGTCATCTGAATCCGGTTTCGGAAGAATTGAAAATGGTGATTAAAAACTGCTAAAAGGATCAACTTTTCTTCAAGATGGCCAAATCGATTTTCACAAACTGATTGGAATTCCTAAATTTGATGTGGATACTACTTTTTACAAATTGTAGCCAATAGAAATTATGAAAAATATAAGTTTACCTTTTGTAATACTTTGATCTTAATACGCACAAGACAAAAAAGTTTTGAAAGTTTCTGCATTTTCGCCGATTTTCTTGAGATTCTCCAAAAGCAAAATGAGTTTAATTTCTTATGTGCGATTTTTGAGAGTTTGTTTTTTTTAGATGTTTTTGAGTATGAAAAAACTGGTACGAATTGTAACTGGTTTTATTAGCCATCCAATGAAGTATAAAAGCATATAGGTCATCGCTTTGAATGTCAAGATATTTAAAGACTGTCCCAGAAAGTATGGACGCAACCAAAAACCGCTGTCATTTCGCAATGGTTCAGAATCTGTCAATTTTTATGGCTGCGTCCTGTTGTTTACACTCTTCTCTAACCACTTGTGCAGTTGTTTATTCGTTTTTATAAGTTTGTTTCGAAATACGTGGACTTTCAGCAGAATAACGTCGAAAAATTGTGTACAAATGGTGCACAGAACGCAGACTGTCACTGAGAAAGATAGCAAAAATGGAAGGAGTAAGTGAAAAAGCCGTGCGAAATGCAATCAGGAAGTTCGGTGAGGATAACACCTTTGAGGATAAACCGAAAACGGGTCGAAAAAAAGGTCCTGCTAACCTTCAGTTGGATAAACGTATACTGAAGGCGTTCGAGCAAAAGAAGGAGATTTCAGTTCGGGATGTGGCCAAAAAAGTGGGCACTTCGAAATCAAATGTTCTTCGTGCTAAAGAACTTTTAAATCTTAGAACCTATAAGAAGCAGAAACAACCAAAACGTAGTCCGAAACAAGAAGCATCGATCAGGCCGAGGGTTCGGAAGCTGTACTATACGATTCTTGCTGGAAATTTGAACTGCATAATCATGGACGACGAAACCTACGTGAAACTCGATTACAAATCCTTGCTGGGACCACAATATTTTACGGTGAGAGAAGGGCGTGTTGTCAACCAGTCCGAGACATCGATTGAAGTCGAAAAATTTGGTAAGAAAGCTATGGTCTGGCAAACAATTTGTAGCTGCGCTGAGATTCCGAAACCCTTAAATGAACAGCGAAATATACATCAAGGTATGTTTACAAAAACGACTTCTACCCATGATTCGAAGCCACAAGGATCCTGTTGTCTTCTGGGCAGATCTTGCTTCTTGCCACTACTCGAAAACAACGGGAGAATGGTATACTACCAAAAATGTCACTTTCGTCTCAAAAGACGAGAATCCACCAAATTACCCATAACTTCGACCAATTGAGGAATTTTAGGCATTAACGAAGGCACATCTTAGGAAACATGTCTCGGCAGCCGAAACCATTCAACAGTTCGAAAAAGATTGGAAAAAAGTGTCAAAACTTGTCGCCAAGAAGTCTGTACGGAATTTTATGAGGAACGTTCGCCAGAAGGTGCGCCAGCTAGTCTACAATGGCTAAGTAGCAAATGTTGAGAATAATATTCTGTTGTTGTAATCTAATATTATCAGTATATCGAATAAAATTTGAATATCTAACACTTGTGAATTATTTACAGCGAAATCAAAGTGCGTCCATACTTTCTGCACGGAAGACCCTCCAATCAAAAACTTATGATCTTGCAATTTTTTATTTTTGCAGTTATAGTTTTAACTAATAATTCAATCAATTTGCTATTTGATTTGCACATATTGAAGTAGTTGAAAAAATCTGTTGTTTTTAATGCTGTCTAATGTCAAAAACAGCACATAGCAAAACAAAAATTGCAATGGAAAATCAACCATTCAAACCAAGCCAAAATACGCGTATCTTAAACATTTTCATGCAAACGAAATTCGCTTATTATACGTGTGTAAAACTCGTGAAAAGTAACTTTTGAATGATAGTAAATTAATGTTTATCATAACACTAGTTGTCAGAATATTAATGTGATGATAAATTATCTACATCTTTACTGCTCTGGTGTTACAAGAAGAAACGATTGATATAAAGTAGTGCTATGCACAGAACCGATAGCCGTTAGAGATATTGCAATTAAAAAAAACGTGTTGAACCAAAACTAGAACCCAGTGAATTGTATGCGTTTGAATTTTGGTCTTAAAATCAACATGATTCTCCATCGTGAAATGCATGTTAATGAATGAGCATCACGTTATCTTCAAGTCATGGTCAAAAATTGTATGAACAAAGTGATTAAATTTAAAATGTTTAATATTTATTCATATAATCTGTAGAAACTGTAAGTTGCAATGGCTCAAAAAATTAAAATCAGTGCATTCGGTTCAACTTTTTCTTTGTAAGTAATATAGTGGTCACAATTAAAAAGTTTCGTTGACACCAGCACTACTAAAAGACAATATATTATTTATATTAGATATTACATATTTTTACAACAGATCGGCTGAAAAGTTCGTATCGTTTCTATGAGAGGGCGCCACTAGAATTAAATCCATACCATTTTCAGTTAGTACCAACCTTCAAAAGATACGTGTATAAATTTGACAGCTGTCTGATTATTAGTTTGTGAGATATTTGTTATTGTGAAAAAAAAGAAAAAAAAGGAATTTCGTGTGTTGATGAAACACTACTTTTTGATGAAAAAAAGTGCCGCCGATACCAAAAAATGGCTTGATGAGTGTTATCCAGACTCTGCACCGGGCGAAGCAACAATTCGTAAGTGGTTTGCAAAATTTCGTACTGGTCATATGAGCACCGAAGACGATGAACGCAGTGGACGTCCAAAAGAGGCTGTTACCGATGAAAACGTGAAAAAAATCCACAAAATGATTTTCAATGGCCGTAAAGTGAAGTTGATCGAGATAGCTGACACCCTAAAGATATCAAAGGAACGTGTTGGACATATTATTCACGAATATTTGGATATGAGAAAGCTTTGTGCAAAATGGGTGCCGCATGACCTCACAATCGATCAAAAACAACAACAAATTGATGATTCTGAGCAGTGTTTGGAGCTGTTATATCGAAATAAAACCGATTTTTTCGTCGATATATAACAATGGACGAAACATGGTTCCATGACTTCACTCCGGAGTCCAATCGACAGTCAGCTGAGAGGACTGCACGCAATGAACCGAACCCAAAGCGTGGAAAGACTCAACAATCGGCCGGTAAGGTTATGGCGTCTGTATTTTGGGATTCGCATGGTATAATTTTCATCGACTACCTTGAAAAGGGAAAAACCATCAACAGTGACTATTATATAGCGTTATTAGAGCGTTTGAAGGACGAAATTTCAAAAAAAAAACGGCCTCATTTGAAGAAGAAAAAAGTTTTGTTTCATCAAGACAATGCACCGTGTTGAAATTGAACTGAACCATGCTGAAATTGAACGAATTGGGCTACGAATTGCTCCCTCATCCACCGTATTCTCCAGATTTGGCCCCCAGTGACTTTTTCCTGTTCTCAGACCTCAAGAGAATGCTCGCTGGTAAAAAATCTAGAAGCAATGAAGAGGTAATCGCTGACACTGAGGCCTATTTTGAGGCAAAGGACAAATCGTACTACAAAAATGGTATCTAAAAGTTGGAAGATCGCTATATTCGCTGTATCGCCTCCGATGGCAATTATGTTGAATAATAAAAACGAATTTTGGCAAAAAAATGTGTGTTTCTATTAAACGATACGAACTTTCCAGCCGAACTGTTATATCCTAACATACTGAAATTTCATTTAAAAAATCAGAACGTATATCAATAAGGTATATTTTATTGTCATTCAAAATCAATAATTTTGCTTAAGTTGAAACAACTAATCGTAATATCTAAAACAACTAAAACCGATTTGTTTTTCAACTCACATAACTGTTAAATCAAAAACAAGTTTAATTGAAATTGAAAGCTGTGTGTCTTGATTAGCTGACAGCATCTTTTTTTCCACCAAACATTTTGTTATTTCCACCATCGTTTCTGTTGATCGAAAAACAAAAATGACAAAATTAGAAAAAACAACAATCGATTAGTTGTACCAATCAAATTCAGAAAAACAACTATTATTTTGGTTGTTTAACGATCGCGAGGGGTTCCGTGTGGGACAGTCATTACGGTCATTTTAAAAAAAAACCTCATATTTTCGGAGGTTCTCTATTTGCAGTTTCCATTATAACTTTATGTAGAAAAGTCTATTTTTCGTTTGTTTCAGTGCATTTTAATACCGGAAGTAGTATTTTTTTAATGGTGAAAAAATTTCTAAAATCGGTTGACTATCAACAATGTTATGACTCGATAAAGTTGAAGCTCTTAAAATTCTATTCACAATGCTGGTGCCACATAAATGCCGATAGGGTATATTTTGTGCGTGTAACAACAACTTGGAACAAGAAAAATCACATTATCATAGGTTTTTCCTAACCGATTCGGTTAAGTGACAGCTGAGCTATGACAACTTAAGGGGTTACACCACTGTAGAACAAAAAAGAGAAGGACTTTTTTGGGGAAATATTTTAGGATCCAAAAAATGGAGTAATCCGAATTTTGTATAAAGCACTTTTTAATATGTATATCAAAAATGATCAGTTTTAAAAATTGAAAAACAAAATGGCGGCTTGGCGGCATTTCCGCGAAAGTGCTGCATTTTTGACGGCCGGAAACATAAATCTAGTAAATCATTTCGACAATTGACATTCATTGAGTAGTTAAATTCAACTAAAACTACAGTCCAATTTAAAGTTTGAAGGATGGAAAGTTATTTGGGTTTATTTTACACTGAAAATACAATGATAACAAGTGGTATAGTAATTGCAGTGCAGAGAACGGAAGAAGAACTTCGAGAAAAAATTACTTCACCAGACAATATATTGAAACTTTTTATTGGGTTATTTTCTTTGACTGAGTATAAAAAGAAATTACACAGATGTAATTTTTACTAAAGCTGTTCTGCAAAAATTTTTTCGTTGTCGGAAAATAATTATCGAACTGTCAAAAATAACCATACTCTCGAGCGGAGTTATTTTTGAACAACGACAAAATAAATGCTCGACTATCAAATTTAAACTTAAGATTTTCTTTTTCAGGATTCTATCCAACTATCCATACTATCTGCCGGGCCTGCAAAGTGCATCCGTCAATCGACCGAGTCGCGAATGCACTGATTTGCTTGACAAATAATTGGTAGCTAATTTCGTCTAGCAATTATAGATAATAATAATAATTCTAAAGCTCCCTAGTTCGGCCATAACCATCCGAAAAAAAGGATGAGAAAAAAACAGACAAACAAGCTAATTTCAAATATCTGAATGCCTACAAGCCATTCGGAGGAATACCTCGAAACGGCGAAAGTTGTTTACCGCAAATATATGAATAGCTAAGACGGCTAGCAGCTCTCTCCCGCTAAACCTCTTTCCTGACAACGGATCAAATATTCTCTTTAAGCCTTCAGAAGAAAATATTCAAATTGGAACAGTTTAATGTCTGATTTCTGTGGAAGTACCAATCGGTAAGCTAGGACATTTTTCCAACAGATTCTTCGTAATTTTAGACGAAATCTGATTGTTTTTTTGGCATTGAAAATGCCTTACTCTTCACTATATGGGGCCGGGTGTCAATTAAAAGTTTCAAAAATAGTAGCGTAACCTTTTTGTGTCATAATTTTGAACGGTAATAACTCGGTCATTTGTTGATGGATTGTTATAATTCAACAACCAATCGATTCGGAAACTTTTAACTTAAACATATATGGCAACGTCGTTTCAGTATTTCAATAGCATACTATTGAAAAAATTGTTAGAAATGACCTATGTTTTCATCCACCAATCCCTGTTGTACAAAATGACGTCAAGTTCTTGTTCGGCATAGGAGGCTTTGCGTCATGCATAAAAAACACCGTATCGTTATGCATAGTATTATGAGAAATCTATAAATATAGGCTGCACAATATTTCGTTGCCTAGTTGATGTTTGACTGTGAATGAAACAAGTAGCTCGTCCGGTGAGCTGATGACTGGAATGTATATGCGTTCACTTGCTGGATTGTCGCTTTTACATTATGTGTTGGTGAAATTTCCTGTTGTCTGTGCAACACCTTATTCGCTTGAGTATTTTATATATCATCTAGCTATTGAAAAACCGAATCAGTGTGGTTACCGATTCTTTTGAAATATCCCATTTACTTAGCAAATTTTTGGTCGATTTTGCCTTACATTTCGCTTCCCGAGGTTCATTCATGTGTTAATAACATCAAGTTTCAATATGAACAAAATTTCGGAATTTTATTGCGTATCCATACCGTATATTCCTAATATGCCAAAGCGAAAATCAATGTAAGTAACTAAATATTTTATACGGACTGTTTCACATGTTTTCTTCCTCGTATTGTTGCCATATTATTTACCGACACTTTCCGAATATTATCGACGATTTTGAAGGATCAATAAAATTACACTATTACTGAGTTTACTGGTACAACATTTTTCGTTAAAATAAATAAAATCTTCTCTTGGATCGATTAACTGTTTTTAAAATTAATAAGTCCACCCATTGAACGACCATTATTAGGTTAAAACTAGGGGTAAATAAACGATATAAATCAAATTAAATTAATAAGTTTGTACGTTTCTCGAAAATTATCATCATAAAATAAAATAGTTTCATTTGTTCAGGTTTAAATCTTTAGCTTGTTTGTATCTAAAATTGAGCTTTTAAGTAACTTTGAAGTGTAGTGAAGTTTAGTGTATCATCATCATTATCACCTTTATTTTTGTATTTATTATGAAGACCCTAGAAACGTTTCATTTTTAATGTTATTGTGCTCGGTCGTGTCTTGAATACAACCCTCTAATTTTTTTGGTCTATATAAATGCAATTAGACGAATTGGTTCGATTTTCTTTTTTCGGTCAAATTGAAAATTTGAAAAAAAATCACACAATCAAAAACCTTGCAACCTAACCGCAGAATACAGAAGAATTCGTTTCAAAGAAGTACCTGATATGGCAGACGTCACCTTTTCCCCATACCGCTCCCTTCACGCGATTCCGGCTAACCTGGTCCAAGCCCGGTGGGGCGATGGAGGAAGAGGAGTGCATCCGACAGGCCAGGCGATGGTTTGTTGGGTCGCGACTTTAAACTTGAACTACAGGCATTTTCTGGCAGCCGGCGGCGGTCTAATTATGCGGAGAACGCGTGTCGGTGCTCATTTTCAATGGCCACGTTGGATTGCGTTAGGAAGATGTTTATTTTTATGCGAGTTTTCATTTCCACCCGACGGCTCCCGCGGGTTTGGCGATGAAAATAGGCAACAAAAAAGCATGTGATTTATTAGGTTTCTGCTTGGATCCCGTAGTCGAGCAGCAGTTATTTTTCGTCGTCGGCGTCGTCGTCGTCGTCAGACCGGACGAGTGCGGAATCATAGCAGGCTTGTGTTGTGAAACACTGAATGATAAATTTCAACGCACGTTTTGTCGCATAACCCTGTGAGAGGGTCTCCATCTGTTTGAACTCGTTTTTCCCGGCAACGGCGACTTTTGACTAGGGCATGCGGACAACGGCGGCCTGTTTCACTTGATTATGTCAAATTTTCTCGTTAAAATGACTTAATACCACTTCTTTTGATTTCGGTATGCTGTTCACATATCGAGTTTTGCCAACCAAAACAGAAGACATTCAAGAAGGAAGTGTGGTGCGTTTTGAAACGAGCTTGAAATGTATGAACTATGAATCGGAACACGGTCGCCAATTCGGATTAGCTGCGTCACGGGACTGTGCAGTTCTTCCTTTTCATAATTTTGATTACTTTCAACGCTAATTGGAAGAAAATCTAGGTTAGCTATGTGTCATTTCTCACGTCGCCCCTGCCTGATTTGCGGTATTTGCAGTTTTTTTTGCATTTTTTTTTTCCTCGAACACGGCTATCCCCGCTTGCTATGTCGGAGGATGAATGGTTGAGTCAGTGAGTACCGGTTCAATAAATTTGATTTATGTGCACCCGCCACTTTTTTTTCTTTTCAATGAAGCTTGCTCGATCTACCTCTTCTCTTTGGCTGAGATGTGGCACGGATTATCGCGTTGACAGACGAAGTGGACACACGATCGTATCAGAGACGGATGGCACTAGGATTCTAAGCGATAACACGTGTAACTGACCGCGGTCTACCTCCGGCACAAAAATCGTTCGTTCTGTATCAGGGAAAAGCAAGAAAAATACGCTACTTAAGTCTCAAGTTCCGCGTTCCTACACGAAACGACCTTTAGCTCTGCGCCTAATTCGTATTACTGTTTTTGAATTGGTTGATTTTAACAACAAAATTTCCAAAGTAACTATGAAGTTAGTTAAAATTGAGAATTTACTTTTCTGAAAAAAAACTCTAGAGAATGTAAATATTTCAATCCAACACGAAATTCTCATGATACCTTTTTTTATCATCCGCATGTGTTTTTTGCATGAATATGTTTTAGTTCTCATGACATTATTTTAATGACCGTTGTTTTAAGCGGCAATTTAAAGTTCTATTCACTCATTACCCCGTAATGTCGAAACTGCAAATCGGATCGAATTTGAATCCAAACGTGTAATAATCGATTGAACATTTCATAAAATGTCGAAATAAGTTCCACTTTAGAGTTTACGGTTATTTACGGTACTACCAGAACCGGTATTCAGGAATAAGCATAACCGAAAACGATTCGCATGGCCATAAATTAATCTTGAGTCCAACTTTGAAGCTTTTTTGGATTGTCATCTTCTATATCAGTACTAGCTGACCCGTCGAACTTTGTCTCGCCAGAAGAATTGTCAAAAGACTAAGTGGTCAACGTTTCTCTCCATTATTTTTCTGATTACTTAACTTACAATCAACGGAATTCGACACACACTCGCTTTAGCTCAAAAAGAAGAAATATCACCAAAGATTAATGTGAAAATATGTAATACCTCTGTTAAGCGAAAATTGAACAAATGCACAGATTTCTATACTGAACAGTCCGTTTTAAGGAATTACTCATACGTGAATGTTCACCCGACAGAACAAACTTCAAAGCAGTTTCTTATACACAAATAATTTCTATTTTTGTGTTCGGTAATAAATTTTCCGGCAACGATCTGTAAAATATTATTTTTACTGAAAGATACGTAAAATTTATTCAACTTACGGTCATCTGTCAAAGAACTACTGAATACCGGAAAATTCTATGTAAAAGTTACGATTATTTATTATTTACTCACACGGTCTGTGAACTCTGAAATGTCATTTCTCTTGACGAACTCAGTGAAAGTTTTACCAATATCCGGAAAATTAAAAAAAAATAATGAAGAATTTCAGTAATCATCACTATACATTCAGCAGAAATAAAGATTTGTCAAATAACATAATTTTTGGACGCAAAGATGTAAAAATTTCTAGATTTGTAGAGAAAAACTAGTGGTGCGAATTGATTGCTTGCGAAAAATAGATAATACTGATTCCTAGCGGTAATTTTTCATTTAGTGAATATATTCAAAAAGCCTTCTACAACTTAATATTTCTGCACTCTAAAAATATGAAGGGTGATCCCATATTCTACTGAATTGCATCCGAAAGGTATTTGTTCATTTTATTTGAATAAATTATTTCTGAAATGCGAATGTAATTCAATTCATTCATCACACGCAAATAAATTAATGAATCGGATGAAAATATGTTTTGAAAACAAAAATGCTCCTTCCTTTTTCAGATCTCTAATAAAATTTACCAAAAAATTGTAATACTTTACGGGTCAAGACGTTTACATATTTTTAGGATTGTTTGGTAAATTTCACCGAACGTCGGTATTGAATGATGGAGAAGTCATTAGAATTATGACAGATCGAAGTTCAGTGGAACTGTACCGATCATTCAGCAAATAAAACTTTTACTGAACGGATTACCGAATATTCAGCTGTTTGAAAGTCAGTAAAGCTAAAGCGACATCCGTAAAAATAATTCGGTGTGTACAGCTTTTAAGCAGTGAGAAATTTGTCTCAGAATCTGTTCTGTACGTTCAAGTTATAACTGTGCAAAATTCGACCTTCGATACGAGAACTTGAAGGTTTGCTTAAGGAGCAAATGCATCTTGACATTAAACGTGTGCATTTACTTCAATGCAATAAGACCAATAATGTTGTTTATATCCAGTTCTATAAAGAGTTGGATGCAATTCAATTCGCTAAAGACAATAATAATGTGCACTATGTGGAGCATGAAAATATCAAGTACAACATTCCAATATATATGGAAGATAGTGCTATAGAAGTGCGTGTGCATGATCTTCCCTCAAGCGTCATCGATCCTTATATTCGCAAAACTATGTCCCAATACGGAGAGATTCTCTCTATCAAAAAAGAAAAGTGGAAGAATTTTTTCCCCGGTATTCTAAATGGCGTTCATTTGTTACGTATACTCTTGAAGAGGCCTATACCTTCTTATGTGACATTCGGTCAGGATACAAGAATACCGTGCAAATCACTTGTTACCTATGACAATCAGATGGCTACATGTCAATATTGCCAAAAAGCTAATCACTACGGTAAGCCATGTGATAAACTGGACAAGGAGACAACTATACCAAAGGACAACGGTGCTTCCTTCACACCAACCCCAAACAACCGCAGTACACCTGTAACAGCCGCCAACAATACTGAAGCATCCACCGTAACGAAACCATCCAACGTATCCCCTATAGAACAAAGTACACCAGCTGCAGTTAACAACTTACTATCCAACCAACCAGCAACTGCAAACAATGTACATCAAGGCGCATCTACAGCAACTAGCAACGAAATCAACAACAATTCCTCGGCAATGGATGACGAGACGAACCACGAACAAACTGCCCCTCAATCCTCGCAGGAGGAAAATGGGAGCTCCTCTCCCCCTAGAAAAAGGGTGACAACGAGATCCAATACAAAATAATTTTTATCTAAAAACTCAGCTAAATCGGCCACGTAAAGCTTGTACGCAAATAGGCCTGAAAAAAATATCTTTTAAATGAAAAAAACGCTTGAATTGTAATTTGATATTGATCTTACCACTTTGAAACTTCTTCACAAAATATGCAACATGAAATAACAGTCTCAATTCATTATGGTAATCATCTTGAACATTGATATCTGATAGCCACTTACTGTGTGCGCTTAGTCTAATCTAAATCATTAGAAAGAAAAATGCAAGGAAAATCTCTTAGATTGACCACACAAAGCATCTCGTTGCGCTCCAAACAATTTTTTCAACGATCTAGTATTCTTTCCTCCGACGGCCACGCACTTATGCAACTCGTTAGGCGCCAAACATCAATCGTAGATCTAGCAATCATTGATTACTTTTTCAACGGAAAATTCCATTGTCCATACAAAATATATTTATTGATTTTTCCCACTTTTCCGGCAAGTTTTCCAAATTTTTTGATGTACGAACCCGGTGGGAGTAAAAACTGATCAATCAAAAAAAGAATCATGTAAATCCGTCCATCTGTTCTTACGTGATGCGATTACAATACCGCTAAAACTGAAATAAGTTTATTTGGTTATCGACTATCCAAATCTGCAAACCCGATAAACCTGATTAATTTATGTGAAATGGACATTTTTATACTAATCACCCTGTATCCCCTAAACCGGAAGTTGGATCTGACTGAAAAGCAAGATGTTTTATAGAATCTTCAAACTCTTCATTTGAATCTTAGATCATTCCTAGATTTCATTTGAATCTTAGATCGGTTCAGCCTTCTACGAGAAAAATTACACAATTTTTATTTTGTTTCACAAATCATCCTGTACATAGTTCCGGGTTTGGGTTTGGGACTTTTCATAAGAATCTGAGTTTGTAGAAAACGGTTGAGTCATCTACGAAAAAATTGAGTGAAATTATTTGTCACACACGCATTTGCTGATCTCGACGAACTGATTCGAATGGTATATGGGAGTTATGTTCTTCCAGCATTTATTGCTGTAAGTAGTTTAAATCAATACAATTATGGTATTGCTTTCAACTCGAAAATGCTGCCATCATCTGGCTTACATGTCATATTCGAACGGTTATGTTGCCAAAAACGAACCGTGCTAAAATCGGTCCGAGGCAAAATGTCATGGTACTTAGAAAAAATTGTATTGTGTTTCACGTTGCTCCCAAAAATTGCAATTGCTTTGTCATACAATGTACAAAACTCCTACTGCTGGAATAGGGGAAAAAGTCGATTACACAAAAATGTCGATATCTCTGTTGAAAATGGACGGAATCAACAATCTTTGGCTTGTTGGATAGGTATTACCGTGCGGAATCTAAGTCTGGAAACATATTCTGTTTTCAAGGTCAAGTGTGTAAGATACTGCTAAAAAACAATTTTGACATAAAACTTCATATAACTCAAAAAGTAAACATCCGATCTCAAAACCATTCAGCAGCGTTCAGGGTGATGGGGAGACCTTTTATTTGCGACTATTTTGATCAAAATCGGTCCAGCCATCTCTGAGATCTCGACCTCTTTGTTAACAACACACATACAGACCCACACACATACACACACACGGACATTTGCTCTAGTTTTCATCAAGCTATGGAAAAAGACGCACCAGCGCATTCATGCACAAAAGCATCGGTGAAATTGAATGGTTTGCGGTACGGATTGGTCCACCATCCTCCGTATTCTCCAGATGTGACCCCCAGCGACTATTATCTATTTCCAAACCTGAAAAAGTTTCTCCAGGAAAGGAAATTTCCGTCGAATGCTGAGGTTATTGCAGAAACGGAAGTCTATTTTGAAGCCTTGATAAATCTTTTTTTTTGCAAAGGGCATCAAAATGTTGGACGGCTGATGAATCAAGTGTATCGCTCTAGATGGAGAATATACTGAAAAATAAAGTTTTCATGGTTGTAAATCGACTTTTTCTTGGTTAGGTCCGAGCTTGATCCGCTAACTATTTGTAGAAACATTTACAAGACTGTTTTCATCGCTGATTTAATACAATCACTAATTGACTGCCCTGATCTCCTACGATTAGTCAATTCCGACATCCATCGTCGCAGTCTTCGTTCTCATCCATTTTTACGAATCCCTCGTGCGTGCAAATGAACCGTATTTCGGTATGTGTCGTTTATTTATCAGTTGCTCTCAAAACTTTGATATTCATCTCTCTCTCTCTCTCCCTCTCTCTCGAACTGTGGTAAAACGATTAATCGATGATTTCTTATAGATTCAGTAATGTAAATTTTCACATAACTATAATAATGTTTACTGTCTGAAGTGTTATTATGTTATTAGAACTGTATGTACCATATGGAATCTGTTAGCATAAAAGAAAAGGAGGTTTCATGCCTATTGGAGAACGAGATTAGATCATTTCAGCTCTGATGGGGTTTTCCCTGCTCGTAAAAGATAAATAAATTTGCACAATTGGAAAAAAATATCAAGCACAAAACCACTGCGGTACTTAAGCTACTGCTTCAAAAAAAATTCGCTGTCGATTCGTAAAGTCAGAGCCGACAGCCGGCTTCGAGACCAATGATTCGGATCTGAAGAACCTACGCAACACTCTTTTCAGCAGGTATTCAAAAAACGTTCGACAAAACACAAAACTGCAATCTATAAACTAGTTTGTGTTTTGAAATACTAATGCTTCTAAAATCTTTAATACACGAATAAAAATATTCGTTTTAAATCAAACGTAAATCAGGACGATTCCAACGCTTAAAAGTATCATGAACATTCACGTTCTTCGCAGCATTTTAAAGAAAATGGATTCTCAGAGCTGTGTCTCATTTAACAGTAAAAGTACCCAAAAAATGAACTGTTCAAACTTTCCTGGACGCTTTTCGGTTCTCCGAACGTAGAAGAGTATCGTTTCGGTATACTTGGAAAACGGATTAAATTCTGACATTCCGATAAAAGTCTCTTCGAAGTATGCCCGAGTGAGAAGCGAGAAATTCAAGTATTCATGATAAGCTTTTGTCACCCCTTTGGTTCAGGAAAATTTAAATTCTTCCTGCATTTTTTTTTTCTAAAGTATTCAGCGCAAAAGTTTACTAATATGATACTTTTTCTATCTTTGCAGGTATGTGCAATTCCCACCACAAAAAGAAACCAAATTGTGAGTAATAATAGAATAGAAAATATTTGCTAGATTTGAAAGTCCCGATGAAAACTTCAAAAATCTTGGTTCACCTGTGGCATGGGTTGCTATGCCGGAGTCGCGATAGCTTGGTTGTCTTTATTCTCGCCAAAACAATAACAAATGGTGGATAATTTTGCTCGCTTGCTTCGATGAAAAACGAAACTTTAGAAGAAGAAAAAAACAATGTAAACAAACGTTCTTTTCATCAAACTAAATCAGCATTATCTTCCATCCCACTCCACAGTTAGCTCCAAGAAGAACTCACAAATCCGATAAATAATTAACACTAAAATTGTTCAGAAAACATGATTCATTTATCACATAATCCGTTCCACCTCTCGCTTTCGTTTCGCGAGTTTCGTATTTCCCCCGAAGCCCCAGCGGCCCGTGCAAAGCACGAACGCATGCTTTTACGCAACAACCGCACAACGGATGGAGACGGGAAAGAGCAAACATGCCAAGCACTTCCCTTTCTTTGATTCTCTTCTTAGCATGGGAAACCCACACTCATGGGCGATAGGAGGACTGTCGGTTGGTTGGTTGGTTGGCGGATGAACGACGGTCAAAACGGTGGAGAGCGAACGAACACGAATGCGAGTGAGGAGGGGGCGGGTGGATGGCGGCCGATCGAGAGTCGGAGCGGTGTACGGTATCCGCCTTCTTCCCACCCCTGCCAGATGCACCACCGCAAACACCACACCCCCTCCGGAACGGATACGGTTGCATTCCACTTTCAATGTTCTGTTCGATTGCAACAAATCTCTCGCTCGTGCACACACCGACCCGACGACGGCGGCTCACTCACACACACACAGGCTCACTCCTCCGACGGCGGTCTCGACACCGAAGTACATATGGAATTATCGAGAGGTGAAGAATGTACGAAGGTGCATCCGATTGAATGCGTTGCGTCCCCAATGTGCTAATGCGAAACCGGAGAATGTGTGTAGTGAAGAGTAATGTGGCAGTAGAGATATGGATAGAGAGAGAGAGGAAAGTAAAAATATGTGCAGCGCCGAGGTTGCACTGCCGGAGGCGCTAGTTGGTCTCGTTACTGGCGATTGTGCCTTCGGGGTGCGTTCACCGATTACGAAATGATATTTTTTTATCGGAAAACGCACAGCAAATGTTTTCAAACAGTATATGATTAGCGTTCGGTGCTTAGAAAAAAAATCACATAATATATAACAAATTATAATTTCGCATACTTTTGTACAATACTATGAAATTCAATTATCGTTCTCTTTAAATTTATTTAATTGCAATTTATAATCTTGAAAGACAAGCAATAACATGGAAAAAGAAAAAAATACCAAATAAAACTTTTCTCAAAAGCTAGCCGGAAATCGATAAAAGATCATATTGTCGAAAAATGAATAATTATTTATTCGAATTTTCGCGAATTATCGCTGCTTTTCTTTTTTTAGACGTGCGTGACATTTTTAAACAGATTGCAACACTTGTTTATTTTTGGTTTCCTAGATAACGAAACGTAATGAAACAGAATTGCCGATATTTTGGAGTAGAGACTATGTTTGAAATGAAAATTATAAAAAAAATCATATTGAATTCTTTCAATTAAATGAATATCAAAAAAGCGAGGAAGAAATTGTGTTTTCATCTATTAGTTTCGGTAATAAATAAGTGTTATACATCAAAACTTAATTGAATATAGCTTATGGTTATATACTTTTCAAATCATCTTTGGGCACAGTGTTGAAAAAACAGGGTGGATATTACCAATACTAAAAGGCAACATTATTGCACGAACTGCATTTTCGTGCAGTTTTCGTAGAAAATTGATGTACTATATGATAAACACCATCATGAAGAACAATCGATTGAAGTTTTGTCAAGTATACTTATCGCAGAGAGTGACAGAACGTGTTGAAATAATCGCTGGTAAAGTGGGTGAAAAAAGTATAAAGATTTCAAGAACATCATGTGTGCTACAATTTTACACAAATTTAGTGTTAAAGATAACATTCTGTAGAAAACTATGTTTTAAACTATGAATGAGCAAGTTACTCAATTGCAGTAGCAATTTAAGGAAAAAGATTTGAGTATATAAAATTGCGTTTTAATTAGTGTTATTCTCTTCGTATATATAAGTTGTGTGGCAAAACAGAGGAAGGAGGGAAAAGAATGGTAAGCGGTAGCTTGTCACCACTTTATGGATCGCTTGTGTTATATCCTCAAATCCAAATAGCTGTTAAAGCTTTCTATTCATCGTTCGCTTGCCCAAAAAACTTCTTTTAGAGTTTTAGCTTATCCCTGCCTAGACTATTTTCCTGGAATCGAATTTCTCATGTTATTTATGATTGGAATTGCATTCACAGTACACTCTTTCCACGAGTTAGACGCAATTTCCTGACTTACATTGCACAGTGGTCCGAACCGGAAAATAACGAAACAAAAACATTTTCGCTATTAAATATAATGTTTTGGTAGTTGGTGTTCTCACAAAAATTGTTTGTAATCAAATGGCGCATCTTTTGATGTAAAAAGTCATTAGTGTGGTCAATGCTTGGATTGAAATGTGGAACCTTACTAGAAATCCTTTTTGAATTTAAAAATTATTGCACTTTACAGGAAAGTCGTGAACAGTTTTATGAGAATGTCGTCTTCCAACGAGTTGTCAAGCTTATCTTTGCGCCCAATTTTACTCATCAAAGGTTTGATTGTTTTTTCATCCAAAACTAGTCAAACTTCAAATATCAATATCCATTAGATGCCAGATGGGTATAAATGAATCTTATACATTTTTCTGAAAGGTTATAAAATAAGGAACTTTAAAGAGAAATCTGAAAGGGTGTTATTATTTTATCTCATTTAAATTAATGTTCAAATCGTCTTACAAAAAATTAAAAAAAGGTCATATACCTCTTTAACCCCCAAACTTAGCAACATACCACCTTCAGCAAAATGATGGTTTCAAATGAGCCCTATAAATGTCTCACACATAATTTTTTCGAAAAATAAGCAAGAAAACTACAGCCGAAAGTAGTGTTTTCGTTAGTTATTCGAATTATTTTTATTTCCAAAAAGACTGATTCGATTGAATTTGAATGATTGAGAGTATAAAATACAGTGTAATACCGTTGTTCCGAGCTAGTATGCCATGACATTCCTATTAACAAATATTTTCATTAGCCTGATAACCATTTAAACAACCTGCTGCAAACTAGAGAAAAAACGAATAATTTTTCCGTATCATACCGAGACGCCTCTGACATTGTTCTCTCTCTCTCAACTTTTGGTACACAACCCCAAAGCTGCTCACAAAGAGTTCTGCTTTTTTCCACGTCAACGAATTTCAAAGTTACACTACGAAAATAACATCGTTGTATACATCATTGTTTGTTTGATATTCAAGATCATCCACTGCTCATAAATAAATAGTACCCGGTACCACGATAATAAGGCATACGATTTTGCCATTACTGCCAGATACTGTGGTCATTCAGCGCGGTTATGAACATCAAAGATGTTTTTCCTAGGTTATCTGATAATGCCGATTCGATATTGACATTATCAAACATTAAAAAATAGGAGACGTTCAGAACAGACAAAATATTTAGTTTTTGATAATAATTAAGATAATTTTGACCTAATATATTCAACACTGCCATCCATTATTGTCGCATCAACCGGAATAGTCTTTTCGATAACAAATAAATTTAATTGTTGAGTGAAAAATCCATTTTCGGCTGTAGTTTTCTTGCTTGTCTTTTTTAAAAAACTGATATATGATACACTCATAGGGCTCATTTGAAACCATCATTTTGCTGAAGATGGTTTGTTACTACGTTTTGGCGTTTATGAGTTATACCGTATAGGATAAATTCTTACCGATCTGGCATCTGTTGGAAATTGATATTTTAAGGATGACTAGTTTTTAGTGAAAAATCAATCACAACGAATGGTA
The DNA here is from genome assembly GCF_030247185.1 of Malaya genurostris. Lineage (NCBI taxonomy): Eukaryota > Metazoa > Arthropoda > Insecta > Diptera > Culicidae > Malaya > Malaya genurostris. The sequence continues at coordinate 293,068,566 of NC_080572.1, forward strand.
GCTTGTTCGACTATTCGCAATAATTAGCTCACGGCTCACAAAAGTATTAGAACAAAAAAAAGTGATTTTTTAAGAGTCACCCTACTTGCACTTCGGAAATTTGATGTAACTCGATCAAATGAAGAGCTAGAAAAATGGCTGCGCATGTATTGGTATGACGTGGACAAGCCGTCGTTGAAATTGGTTCTCGGCAATTTCGCGTCGTTCCACAGGCGAACTGAGAGAGAATGCAATGAGTGTGGAAAATGAAATGATTGAATCCTTTTTTTTTCATTAAATATTTTATTTACAATCCATTTTTTGTCAACATTTAGATACAATGGCTACAATATTTTAGTGATACAGTTTTCAACTTCACATTTATGGTTTTATCTGCTTTTTCTTTGTTTAATTTTTATTTCTTATTGTTTCAATTCTACATTGTTAGTGACTTTTGTCTCATGTTTGGATTTATATCCTTGAAATTGTATATTTGATCTACTTAACCTAAACTAACTCTAGCTGTAAAGCGCTCTAATAATGACATGTTCAGAAGTTGGACATTTAGTTTTGAACTTATTGTTTGTGTTTTCCATGGAGGTAGATTCAGAATCATGTTTGAAAATTTGTGTTGAACGACTTGGAGCTTGTTTTTGTGACATTTTGCGCAATTTTTCCAAACTGGAACTGCATACTCAATGACTGGAAAAACTATTTGCCTATAAACAGCTACTTTGTTTTGAGGTGATAATTTAGATTTTCTGTTAATCAATGCGTGAAGAGATCTCAAAAAAATGTTGCATTTTAACACTATTTTGTCCACATGTGACCTAAACAGAAACTTGCTATCCATGGTCAGTCCTAGATGAACTGTCTCATTCAACCAATCTATTTCAGAGCCATTTATTGATGGGAATAAATGATAGCTTGAGTTTTAGTTCCGTTGATGCATATTTTCCAACTGCTGAAATAAGTGATTGAATCCTCTGAGAGTATAAAGGCCATACTGCGTGTTTCGTTGATGGTTTTCACTCGCTGCACTCTTGGACAGTGCACTTGTGGGACTAGGCGAGATTGTCGAGAGCGAATTTCAACGACGGCTAGTCCACGTCATTGTCATTGGGGACGGGTATAGCGTGATGGGTTTGTTGATGCCTTTCACGCAGCTCACCTTGGATCGATTCCCAACCCTGCACCATAGGCTTAGAAAGTTTGTCTGGTTAAAGCCTCTATAATTGGAATAAAAAAATTCCGTCGTAATAGGAATTGCCTTTAATCTGTTGTGATACTGTAAGTATTGAGACCAAAAATATCGATACTAACAGTATCGCTTTAATATGATATCGATACAAAAAAAAACCGATTCTTGAAAGAAAGTATCGATATCTCAAAGTATCGACTCGGTATCGGCATCAAATATTTGTTGTGAAAAAAACATGTTATGGAATGTTTTGCAGTTTCTAATATTATCAATCATGGATTGTTGAAAAGTTCCAAGGAAAACCTAAAGAAACATTAAAAATGCTTGAAACGCGTATTAACTTTTCTGTTCATTCGCGGTTGAAAAAACTGCTCTTGTTTTTTTAAGAATCAAAACTTGTACGGGCCATTGGAACTGTAATTGTATAATTATACAAATAAGACCACAGATAAAATGAATTGAATTTTTTCTTAGCATAAGATAATGCAGAGTTGAATCAGTATAGATATTGCCAAAAAATCCACTCTACTTCTGTTGGCATGCAATAAATAGGTGATTTTAATAATCAAATAAGCTGGAACAATTACTAGCTTGAAATTGATATGAATCGAATTTAAAAATTTATTAACTCATTTGTTATTTTATGCAAGCTCCATTTCTCTGCGTGTATTGTAACATCCTTTGGTTAGGCACGGTGATCGCACGAGAACAGATAATATTGCTAGGCGAATACTCGTAAAACAATTTTTTATTTTGATAACTAAAAATAATGTTCAATTTTAAAGTTCACTTCAAATTCGATTTCGCTTGAAAAGTTTTAAAAGCTCAACTGGAGCACAATTCATGACCGCGCTCTTTCGGCGAATCGCGATTGACTCCGTCCGGCTATCAGGGCCTGACATTACGCGGAATGGAAACATTCTCTCTCTCTCTCAGATCGGCAGCATCGCGCGTCTGATTCATTCAATCGCACTCTCTCAAAAAACGTCGTGCTGACCGACAGACGGACTGCCTAATCGAACGAGAGCGAGAGCGAAAGGGAGAGAGAGAGAGAAAGAGCGCGCGCAAATCATATGTTTACAACTCGCACACGCGTTCGCCGTTCGTCGGCTACCAACGCAGCATGAATGTATGGGTAAGGAGGTACCAATCTACTACACACCACAATCAACACTTGGGTGACTGCGAAAAAAAACCGATCGAAACGATTCACTCGCGACAAGAGAGATGGGTTAGCCGCCTCGGAAAACAGGGGGTGTTGTGACGGAGATCATGGTTTTTCGCTTCTCCGCTTTGTGCGATTGTTCTACCTGGGTTTGCGCTCTCTAGAGTGCTCTCCATCTCCCGTCGAACGTACACACATCCACGAATCAGTCGGTCGTCACTCGTCAGTGCGGATTGCGTTTTCGATTTCATTTACCCACTCTCTCCCACAAACGGGTGGTAATGCAGCGGCACGAGAAAAAGAATGCAAATTTTCCGTATACGAGCGCACGGAAAGTTTCGCTTTTAATACACTAACACACTGACGGCGCGGGCAGCGAGGGTCGGTCGTGTTCGGCTGTGCAGAATGCACTCCAGCAGCATCAGATTGTAATTTGTACGGCATGCCTATACATGTACATGCATTTATAATCGCTCTCCCTCTCTCTCGCTGCTCTCTCACGATCGAAACGCGACTGTGTGTATTCGGCAACCGTGGCGATACACACCACACAGCCTACTACTGTTGGGTAGCGATTCGTGCTCTCGCGCATTCATGCTGCTGCTGTTGCTGCTTTGGAAAAGTAGAGGAAGGTCGGAGCACAGAGCTGTCATTTCTTGTACCGTTTCGTCATTCCGATTCAAGAACGGATCGTGTGAATACGCGTTTTGTTTTATATCGTTGTACGAAACGATTTTTATACATAGATCTATAGTTTTCCTGTTCTGTTGTTTCCAAGACAAACTTTTTTCGAACAGTACGTTGAAACTTTTGAAGCAGGGCAAAATTTAAGAAATATGTGATCGTGTGGTTCGGTTTTTTTTTTGTTTTTTTTGTAGTGCAAATTGTGATTTTTGTTTTTTCTCTAACCGGAAACGAAGAAGAATCTGTGGTTTCCTACTACGCACACATAATTACAAAAGAGTCTACCTCAAGTGTTACACCGAGAAGAAAATCATTATCGTTAAAAGTGTTGTCGCAAAACATCAAACAAGTCGGAAAAATTGAATTTTCCATCCAGCCGTCAGTCGATAACGTGGATAGTGTGCCAAGCCCAAGCGAGACGTAGGAGAGCGTAGTAGACATCGGGCAGACACCGCCCCATACCCAGCCCGGAGAACCCGGTGAAAAGGACACAGAAAGTGAAAAGTGAAATTTTCCTCCACCCCGTGTGGAAAGTGGTTCCAGAGCACAGACAGAGAGACATAGACATAGACTTCGGTTTCGGGTTTTCTGGCGGCGGACGACAAGTGCGAGTGTGGAAACAATCCCGAAAGGAAAAGTGAAAAAAGGCCACCAGACACACATACACATATATGAGTGCGCGCGCGACGGTTTCCCGTCCCCATTTTCCCGTGATTCTCGAGACACCACGGGTCACTCGGGTGGCTCTCGAGAATTTGATTGGGAGCCGAGCGCCCAATCTTCTCCGCTAGTCGGAATAGTGTAGTCCTTGGTTGGTGGTCGGGAGTAGTGTGCCAAGTTGAAAGTGAAAACTCGGACTCAGCTTTTGTTGATTCCCGCAATCCGTCATCGGTGGTAGGCCACCAGTGCAAGAGTGGGTTTTATTATTTTTTTTTGCCTGACATCATATCACGGAAAACACAGAGTGTTTAAAACGCGGAACAAGGATCTTCGTCCTTTTTTTTTGCGGACGGCCTGTTTCCGGTCGGCCTGGTCCGGCCTGGTGTGTGTGTGCGTGTATGGTTTTTTATTTTTAAGATAGTCGAATTATCGATAAATGTTACATTTTCCGGCCGGCAAGTGAAGCGAAAAAATGTGCCTGTGTGACTCAGGGATTGTTGAAACGGGGCTAGCAAATACACGGCCAGGAAGTTCGAATCACGTCCAGAAGTGATACGACGACGACGACGACGACCAGAAAAATGCTGCCGCAGCTCCAGCTCACCAATTATTAAAATGTTATTGGAAACAAGAAAGAAGCTAGGAAGGTGTGAACGGTAAACACGCATCGCGCACAAATTACCGCAAAGCGGTGTGCTGAAAATGCACCGCCTAATTGAAAATTTATCGACTTGACATAATAAAAAAAAACGGCAGAGGCATAATTAAAAGAAAAAAAATTATAGGAAAATGAACAGCTTTAATCAACCTAGAAAAAATAATCTAAATAGTGTTTGTAGTTAAGCCAAGAAGAATGCTGTAGCCAATTATTGAAAAGCCTCTAGTGAAAATTTATTCTTTGTTGAAACCAAACCAGAAAAAGTTTTTTTTCTTGAAAACAATAGTGCAAAGTGTCAAGTTCAAAGAGAAGTAAAAATACTATTTACAAACTGCTCAGTGAGCACGGAAGAAACCGAAACCAAAAAGGAACAAACAGCAGTCAGAAGTGCAATGATGATGTTGCAGCATATGTCACCTCACTTTGTGGGGCAAACAGAGCCCCCGGGGCCATCGTCCCCACCGTCGCCACTGCAGAGTCCTTCGCTATCACCGGTAATCGATCAGCCCACCCGAACCATCGTCATCCGACGATCGTCACTGCATATGATCGGTTCCGTGGCGGAGGAGGAGGAGGAGGAAGGGGGAAAACCCCTCTACAGCTACAAACGGGAACCGACTTCACGTCCCAGCACACCCACAGCCACGTCATTCGATCAGTACGTACCGACTTCGATCGGTGCCGGTGATTCGTACACCGAACACTATCGGCCCCGTTCAAGGACACCGCCGATCACACCGATCCATGTCCAGCACCGAATCGCTTCGGTCATCCAGGAACGCACAGAAAACGTCATTCGTTACATCAAGGAGGAGGAACGTCCGGTGCGTCGTGGTTCGATCGAGGACGATCAACATGCAGCCGTTACGCAGTACTATCGCGATCACCACCCGCAGGTCCTTCGTTATCATCATCAGCAGCAACAACAACAACAACAACAACAACAACAACATCAACTATTACAAGAAGACGAAGACTATGTCGAACGGCGATCACCCGATGGACGACACCGTTATCGCTATGAGGACGAAACGGAGATCGACTACCAAAGCCGCCGGCGGTTGTCGGAAAGGCGTGACGATCCGGATTCGGATTACAGTGACAGTCAGGCTGGTGGTGGCGCCAGTGGCGATACCGATCACTACCCGAAATCCGAAGAGGACGACGGTGACGACGATCGTCCGCTCGATCTGTCGATGAAGATCAAACGGCGAGCCCGCAGGGATTCCGGTGGGAGCGATTCGGACGATTCAGCCGGACCGGACTCGGATGGACATCCGCGCGGACAGGGCCGGGCGGCCTACAAGAAGAGTCTGATGAAGCGATACTGTGAGTTATCAATTTTGTTATTAAATACCATGATTTGGGCTGTGTAATTTGAGGTCGCCTTCTCGGAGGTGAGAACTGTCTGCAAAACAGCAGACAGGCTGACGTTTGGAAAGTTTTCAGTTAGCCCCTATGCTTCTGAAGTGGGATTTGAATCATACTTTTTTTCTTTTTTGGCTCTTGACGGCGGCTACCGCTGCGCACACCGCCAAAGGGATTTTTGCTTTTGTCGTCAATGAAGAGAAAAAAACCCTTTTCGCTAATTGCAAGCAGGGCGCAAAACAAGTTTTTTTTTGTGTTGTGCTCGTAGAATTGGGTCAAAGAACGCTTGAGAAGTGTGTGGAAAAATCCTACACGAAGGGGTTGCATGATTTTGCAACGTCTCGGCTCATTTCGGAACCGATCAATCGATGGGAAATGAGTAATTGATCGGACGGTATTTGCATAATTGATACCTTTTTCCGCATAATTATTCGCTTCTGGTTTGGCCGGTTTTATGGGAAGTTGTTTTTCTTTTCCAACTGTTTTGTCTGAAATTTCAACAGCTTCGTACCCGAAGACCACACCCCTAGGTGGCGTCCTGGGAAACGAATTTCATCCGGTAGCTTTGAGAACCGTTAAACTTTTTTCAATAAATTTGTATCTAAAAATCTACATTTCTAGTGAAACGAGAAACCAATGTTTAGCAATGAAATTTTCAACATAGCAAGCGTGTGTCACGCAGGCGCCTCAAAAAATGGACGCCACTTTTTTAACGCCTGCTGTGATCGAGATTCTCTGTAACCTTTTCTTAGATCTGTACTTAACCGCATGAGATTTACTTGGAAAAGTCTTCCTTATTTTGAAAGGAAAAAAATTGTAAACTCAGGTTTTTTTTCAGTAGCGAATTATCATTAAAATTCGGAAATCTTGCCCTTGGCAGCTTAAATTAAAAATTAAATAGGGTGCTGTTTAAAATATATAAATTTGACTACTTTAAAATACTAATTATGTTTTTCAAAATATTACAGTGGAACTCATTCTAACGGAGTTTATTTGAAACTGTTTCACGTAACGAATGTCAAATTTTGATTATAAGATTGTCAGACCATTTAGGGGTTCGGCCAAGTTTATGCTTAGGGCACATAACCGTTTTTACTTTTCTTTACGTTTCGTCTTAGACTCGTCAGTGCAGAGCAGCTCAAATTGAACCGCTAAGTTTTCGTTCGGCACGTCAGCAAGGACATGGCACTTCGGCGCAATTAAATAGTGTTTTGCAAATAGCATTAACTTTACGGTTACTTAGCGGTTCGAGTTGAACTGCTTTGCACTGACGAGTCTAAGACGAGACGTAAAGAAAAGTAGGATGTCAGAATTCGACCTATGGTACAGAGATTTACATCAATTTTCATGCACATATTTGGAGCAGGAAATTGAATGAAAAATTACTTTACAGTTTCTTATTTTCCAATATACTTTGAAAGCAAAACTAAGCGTTTTTTTTTAATTTATATGTGGTTTTAAATCAGATTTTCGGTTCAACTGATGTCTGTTTTTTTAAGATAACTGTTTATTGGAATATGAGTTAAAATTAAATTATTAAGATTTAAATTGGGTGTTCAGCCACAAGTGGTGACTTTTCAGCCCTATTATATACATGATTTGGTTATTACCATGAAGACATCATTTGCTTCCGCAATTCTGCGATTTTTGTGTAGGGAAAATTCTAAACCTACTTGTATTGTGTAATGGGGAAAAGCAACTTATATACTAACTTACTAACTAATACAGAGAGCGAATCGATTCAATTGAAGATTGCATCGATTTTTGTCGGAATTTGCTTATAATATTATGTGACATTATATCTAATGGTTCTATATTTGTGAGTTTGTACTAAACCAGGGAGGACGCTTCAAAATCATTTTCAGAATTTTATTCTGAATTCTTTGAAGCCAAACTGGTACTGCAAAAAGCATGGCTGGTCTGAAAATTTGTTTATAAATTAACAATTTGTTTTTTAGACAGAGCTTAGAATTTCTGTTTATAAGAGGATATAAACATTTAATATATTTATTACACTTTGCCTGGATTCCTTCAATGTGATCCTTGAAAGTGAGTTTTTTGTCATACGTTAAACCTAAGTATTTAGATTGATCAGACCATGTCAATTCTAAGCCATTCAATTTGAGAATGTGATAATTGTTTGGTTTAAGAAAAGAAGCTCTTGGCTTATGAGGAAAAATAATTAATTGCGTTTATGCTGCATTTGGTTTAATTTTCCATTTTGACAGATAATCACTAAAAATATTTAAACTTCTTTGTAGGCGACTGCAGATCACTCTTAGATTTCTACCTGTGGCTAACAGACTTGTGTCGTCACAGAATAGCGATTACTGACAACCAACGGGTAGATTTGGAAGATCAGAAGTGAAAATATTATACAAGATTGGAGCTACGCTCGAACCCTGCGGAACACCAGCTCTTACGGGTAGCAATTCAGATTTACAATTCTGATAGCTAACCTGAAGAGTACGATCAGTTAAATAATTTTAAATCATTTTGATCAAATAAATAGGAAACTGGAAATCAGACATTTTTGCTATTAACAAGATAATTTTTTCAAAAAGTTTGCTGATATGATGTATGTTTCATTGTACTATTAATTTACATTACATCGATTTTATTGGAGTAAAAATGAGATAAGAACATGAACCCCCGTTTTGGCCTTTTTAATTGAATTTCCAACTCAAACGCGCCGTTCAAATGCTGCGCTTGTGGTGGGTTCGAGACATGCAAAATTCTGCGCTCCTGCTATTGCTATAAATCAAATTCATGCTAAATAGCGTTTTATTCGGTTTAATCTAAATAGTGCAGTGTTATAAACCAGCTGAAATTAACACAGCCTTTGGTCGCTAAAATCACTATTTGGAATGTGGAAAAAATTGTTATATTGTAACATATCGCAGTTGTCATTCCTCAGTTGCGAATTTCTATTCAGTAGAGATTTTTTTGACCCGGGTTGGCGGTTCAATTCATACGGTGCTGGTATTTCAAACCAGTTGTCATATGTTCGAGTCCCGACCTGTAAGGATTCATAGTGTCAGTAGGATCGTAGTACTAGCCATACAACGATTCTGTACGCTAAGAATCGGCTGCGAAGTCTGTTGAAACAGAAAGGCCAAATTCCACAAAAGGAATGTAATGCAAATCTTGCACGAATCACTTCGGTATCGAACTGAAGCGTAGTGGAAATTCAGCATCGAAATATCATCGGAGACTCTTCTCCCTTTCGATTATCTCTTTAGCGATATTTCTGTGGACGAAAATTCGTCATTAAGTTTCGCTGACACAAAAAATCACTTGTGAACTTTGTGGCTCAAAATTTTTTGGATGTTCGCTTTGTGAATGAAAATTTTGGAAGTGATTTATTCAGTCACTGAGTTTTTTTTAGAAAATCTCTTGAACTGATTTATTTCACGAATGATAATGAAATGAACTTTTTTCTGATAATGATTTTCCCTATACTGAACCCTCTTTTTGACCAGTCGATGGTGAGCATTTGAGAATTACATCATAAATTAAGATCTTATTCCTTCTAGTCACCAAATAGGAGTGATAGTATTTTTTGTATTAGCCGAATATTTGTTTATATTCTTCTCGCCGTGAGTATTGAAATGGTAATTCACGTGGAATGCCTCATGCGTGCAAGCTAAAAGCAGCTCAATGCCCACTACACAGCGAACTGTATTTATTCTGTTTGGGCGTGGTCGGTTAAATACTGAGTTACCGCACATCAAATTACTTCTAGTTACATATAACTATCGGTGCAGTATTTCTTTTGAAATCAACTATTTCTCTGAATTTTACATCAATCTTGAATTAATCCATAAAATCTAGCTTTGTGTGAACCGGAAATTTTCATGAGGATATTGCATCCTTCCTATCGTTTCTGACCCGGCGCGTTCGTCTTAATAATTTATGCAGAATGTAGAATCCTACACTATTAGATAGATTCGCTAGTCTCGAATCGGAAGTTCAATGCACATGGCGCTGATCTTACAACCCAGTTGTCGTATATTCGAGTCGCAACCTGGAAGAATACTTAGCTATGTACTGATTCCGTACGCTAAGAATCAGTTTTGGTATTTGTTGAATCAAAATAGTCCTATTTTACAAAAAGAATGTAATCCCAAGATATTGGATTCTTGGATTCTTGGATTCTTGGATTCTTGGATTCTTCGATTCTTGGATTCTTGGATTCTTGGATTCTTGGATTCTTGGATTCTTGGATTCTTGGATTCTTGGATTCTTGGATTCTTGGATTCTTGGATTCTTGGATTCTTGGATTCTTGGATTCTTGGATTCTTGGATTCTTGGATTCTTGGATTCTTGGATTCTTGGATTCTTGGATTCTTGGATTCTTGGATTCTTGGATTCTCGGATTCTCGGATTCTCGGATTCTTGGATTCTTGCATTCTTGGATTCTTGGATTCTTGGATTCTTGGATTCTTGGATTCTTGGATTCTTGGATGCTTAGATTGGAGAAAAATTGTTGTATAATTAGTTTATGAAAACAATAGTTTTATGCGAAAATTACGAAAAATAAATGTCACTTTCAGTTCCGCTTGTAAATTATGAGAACGAAATAAGCGGAACAGTAGTTTCAAAATTGTTTTTTTTTCATTAATTTATCCTTCAAATCATTTTCGGGTTTACGTGAAAATCGTATCTTGGATTCTTGGATTCTTGGATTCTTGGATTCTTGGATTCTTGGATTCTTGGATTCTTGGATTCTTGGATTCTTGGATTATTGGATTCTTGGATTCTTGGATTCTTGGATTCTTGGATTCTTGGATTCTTGGATTCTTGGATTCTTGGATGCTTAGATTGGAGAAAAATTGTTGTATAATTAGTTTATGAAAACAATAGTTTTATGCGAAAATTACGAAAAATAAATGTCACTTTCAGTTCCGCTTGTAAATTATGAGAACGAAATAAGCGGAACAGTAGTTTCAAAATTGTTTTTTTTTCATTAATTTATCCTTCAAATCATTTTCGGGTTTACGTGAAAATCGTATACTGTGCAGTGTCGATATTCAACTGAAGCTTTGAGAAATGATAATGACAGAAATCGATACACAATGATTTTTACCAGTTGTTGATCGTATTAATAGTAGTTTTGGTTTCCAAAGAGGTTCTGGGGTGTTCGATTCAACATATTATAAACACTCTTTAGAGCCAAACGTCACAGATTTTCAATATATCGATGAAAGAATTAGAATTGAAATTCGACTGATTCACCCTACAGACGGTATTTGGGTTTCGTCTTGTCATAGGGAAACGAGTGACGTTGGCATTGGTACTCTCTTTCATTTCAATGAAAAACGAAAAAGGCTTCATCTCTCTTCGTTTGTTTTGGATGCAATCATTTACGAATGAGACAGTAGAAAACTGTTTGATAGGATTCTTTCATTGACAATGCGCGACAATTTTTGCTCTGTTTGTGAGCATGGAAATCTTTGAAAATTATAGATAACTTGGCGCTGTTTAAGTCAGTCACAGTCCAGGTTTCGAAAATTAATTCGGTCGAATGGAATAATTTAACAGTGATTTTCTGTAACTGTCAACTTTTTTGCTTCTAAGCACTTCGAATGTTCCATTTTGCGGATATCAAGTTGTGCTCTGTTGGGTTGTAGCCTTTCTACCTTTCTGTTTTCCACCATTCTTGAAATGTAATTTTTATAAATTGAATTTCTGATGCAAATTCTATTTATTTAATGTTCCAAAGTTATTCAATTTTATATTTCCAAAAATGCAAAAAAATTTCTAAAATTGCAAATTTATTGCTCAAAATATTAGTTTCAATTTATTTCTGGCAGTTCATAAGTTCTCTACACGTATTTTGATCATAACCACAATTTTGGATTCCCTTGGCTGTAGTGAACCATCGACATCGATGGAAATCGGATGGAGCCAAAACCCGACCATATAGTGGATTGATTTGAAAGAAATTTTCAAACAGTTTTTGACCCGAGCCGTAACATGTGGTGACACGTTGTCGTAATGACCATACACAGATATGTTACTGGTTATTATGATACAAGGATTCTTGGTAATTTGTGATTCCATCATATGCTGATTGTTCCGCGAGCGAGTAATTCTATCGAATAAATCAAATAGTTTGAAAATAATCGTAGTTACAAATTTCTCTGAGCAGGTGAATTCAATAAAATTTATGTAAATCGCAACGAACAGCATCTTTGGTAGCTAAAAAATCCAACCTTAAACAAACTGAAATCGTTTGCTATTTTAGTGGCTTCCGAAAATTTTTAGAAATAATACGCTGACTTCGGTTGCCACCCTGTTTTGCTTCTCAACGAAAACAGTTCCACGAACCGAATCGACTGATTGCGGCACAATCACAGTTTCGTTTTTCACAACCGGAGCCGAAACCGAAAAATCAATACCTGAAAGCCTTCGAAAATTGTTTCTGTGGTGATGCCATTCACATGGGTAAAGAATCTACCGCCTGTTCTATTTACGGCTGGGTGAAACTTCTACGACACACTTTGCCAAAATTACCAAACTCGTGGTACAGTTTGTGAGCGAAAAATCCACTTCCTTACTTCCGTTCCTTGCCCAAAGCCTATAACGTCATTTTTCTGTCGAAAAAAACGACTTCCCATTTCCTTGCGAACAGCAGCAGGCCGTGGTTTCCATGGAGCACATGTAGAAACAAATAATCAGCTCTGCCTCCTGCTTGCCAATTACACAACAAACGATCGTAGCCAGTTTAAATCGCTTTCCCCGTTGTTGCTCCGAGCCTTCGATCGATCCTGCATTGCCTCTTCCGACATACAATTACACACACGCACACACACACGTACACATGCACTTCCCTGTCCAATGAGAAAACTATAAGAAAAACTTGTCCGTCTTCTTCGGATTTGCATCCGTTCGTTGTCCACTTGCCAGAAAACCTCCACCCTCTCCCTATGCAACAACAACCCACACTCGATCGTTCGTCGTCTTAGAGCTTTTCTTCCTCCATCGTAAATGTCGTAAATGTGTTGCCATTTTTTCTTGTTTCGACCGTTCCCCCCGTCCGCGGCTTCATCGCGTCCACCGCCATCCGATTGTCGTCTTGCAAACGGGTTCTAAATACAGTCGCCGCCTCAGCCGCCGTCGTCGTCTCTGATGACCATGTCTACCTTCCCGTGGGATGTTTCCGAGTACTGTTGGGTTCCTGTTGTTGAACGAGACCGCGCTTTGATACGCTGATTGCAGCGGCGCGCGCCTTCCCCAGAGTCAACCATCCGAGAAAGTCTCTCTCTGTCGAGCTGTTTGCGTGTATGTGTGAAAGTGTGCGCAAGCCTGTGTGTGCGCGAGGAGAGATTGTACCGTCATTTCAAGTTCAAGGTCTTTTTCATTACAATAACACTATCGCGAGTTCGTTTTTTTTTTCGTGCTTCTTCTTGCACCACCAGCCAGTCAGTCAGTCAGTGACGACGGTATTGGCTCAGCTGCGAAGAAAGGAAACGAAACAGCCCCTTGGCCGTCTTTGCGCGTCAGGCCAGTCCCACCATCGAAAAGTGCAATTAACGGGCCCCGGGAAGACAGGAAGACTCGGCATTGCACTGCACCCATACACGATAAACCGAAACGGGCGGCGACTGAAACTGTGTGGTAAACCGGCTGAGCACCTTTTTCTTGCCAACTGACTGTTCAACCTGCCGCCGTGGAAGAGGCAATTGGATGCTTTGACCACTGTCCGGGGATGGGGTAAGGCCAGAAGACAGGCTGAAAAATAAATACTTGTTTGTTTGCTTTTTAAGTTTCCTTCTTCGTCGCTGCTTCGACACCTCCACCATTCTAAAATCAGCAATCATCCGACGATTCTTCGGGAACTAGATGATGCGATGCTCTCTCTCTCTCTCTCTCTCTCTCTCTCTGTACGGAAGTGTCACAATTTTTGTGTCTTACAGACGAAAAAACAAATCTATTTTTAAAACAGTTATCTAACGCGACCGCCCAAACTCGGTCCAAAAATATCGACTGGATAGAGGATTCCTGTATACCAAACCAACGAAAACATCCCGCCCCGTTATTAATTTCACAAATTACTTACTCCTCACTCCATCACTGGAGATCTCCGAACCGGCTTTGCTTCGGACTGTCAGTCCGGGCTTCACAACAATCCAATTCACATATCGCATGTCGGAATTCTGTTTTCGCTGTCCGGCGGCAGCGGTTTCGCCTGGATGACCACCATCACACAGTCTCACCGCAGTCGGATTTGTTCGTTTCGGCCGACGCAGATGTTCAGCGAGATCTTAACTTAGCTAAATAAAAAGAGAAAAAAACAAAGGAATGCTAACGTTGGGAATGGAAAAATTGTAGTTGCAATATGCACAAGTTTTTTAAGCTTGATTAGTCAACAACGCCGCCGTCGCCGCCACCGCCGTGGTTTGGTTTGACTTTCCGATTACTCAGTGAAGGGCGGAATTACTCTTTACCAGTGAGTGATGAGACGTCTCGATGACGAAGGTTTCTGCGGATACGCTTTTATCTTGAATTCTACAGTAGTAGAGAGCTGGAATTTTGTACAGCTATCCGGAAGTCGTGAATAGTATAGAAACTGACTTTACGTCATTCGTTCTACTCGTTAAGTCGTTTGTTTATCTGTTATGTTCCCTTTCGGATTCTAGTGTCTCCACTGCAAGTACCGATGATTGTGATGTGCTTCGATGTGGAAAATAATCGCAGATGAAAATCAACAAATACAGACTCGAAAGCGACTATCAAAACTCCAATCCGAATAATTCAATTTGCTCTTCAATTCGTAGTGAACGTTCCGTCAATTGAGGTACTCGGGATGTGATAAAATTTGAACGATCGGTGTGATCAGGCTCATCCAGGTGAACCGCAATCATTCCATACCAACCAGTCACCAATCTAATTTTCTTCTATTTCTCACCGGGTAATGATATGTAAGATGGCATCATATCTCTTTAGCCACTTCTCGAGTTGAGTTTCATCACATCCAGATAAGAACTGGTGTATTGATTAAATTTAAACTAAGTTCAACGTGACTCCATGTCAATACGAACAAAAGTTTTTAAAAAACCCTAATTATATTACCGCTATAGTCAAATCGCTTGCCAAATTAGCAATTTTTGACGTGAACACGACTTACTTTAGTATGGGACGCATTTTCAAAATTCACTCTCTATAATCTAAAAATTTATCTCCATATCATCGGGAATCAGCAATGTTCAGCAATTCAAGATAAAATTTTCAGTAGTATGGTAAGTATAACCACAAATATCTAAAAATTTAAGGTATTTCCCATTGTTTGGTATAAACGAGCATTCAGGTTAAATTCAGTGCCAAAATAAGACATTTAAAATTTAAACCGCATGAATCAACGAACGATGCGTATCGTGTAAAAACCGACACATAGAAATACGGAATATTTTCAGTAAATAAGTGCAGTGGGCTTACGTTTTACGTCGTCAGTAAAACAGGCGCTAATTGTGTATTTGAAGATTACCCACGTTATCCCATTACGGAGATTCGAAAGAGTTTAAATCTCAATAATCAGTAATTCGCTACTGAAACTGGGTGAAACCCTAAATGCAACATGATCTGGAATTTGTCAAGTTTTTTACGGGTTTCAATTACGCAGTGAAACAAGTTTATATTTCTCTGTTTGAAGAAGTACCCGATCTTCTCTTTACTGTGAAAAGCTCTGAACGTATCGCGTTAGCATCATTAATTTACCGTGCAAAAATATTACAGTATCAGTTAGTCAAATCAATGCCAAATAAAAACTCACATTATTTGTTTGCTTTGGTTGAAAAGATGTAGATCTACTTGGACTTCTCTCTATGTGCAGGAATTGAGTATGGAATCTAAGTGCAAAATTGGAAAGCGGTAATCGACATTCAGCTATCCCAAAACAAACAGCAAAGTGTGCCAATCATGTTTCATCAGCCCCGATAATTTAACGTTTCTGTTGACGAAAGAATAGTAAAACTGGCTCGCTCCAGCGTATTCAATAGACTTCATTGTCGAAGATGCCATTAAAATGAAATAAAGCAGAATGCGCGCGTCGTGTTTTTGGGATCAGGGTCATTTCGCCGAAAGCCATTTTGCCGAAAGCCATTTCGCCGAAAGCCATTTCACCGAAAGCCATTTCACCGAAAGCCGTTTCGCCAAATGGGCCATTTCGCCGAATGAGATATTTCGCCGAATGAGCCATTTCGCCGAATGAGCCATTTCGCCGAATGGGTCATTTCGCCGAATGTCATTTCGCCGAAAGTCATTTCACCGAAAGGGTCATTTCGCCGATTCCTGTAATTGTCTTAATATTATAATTGGTATTGATTTAAAATAAACACAAATGAATGATAATGCGTTAACGCCCGTTTTATTGATCTACAATTGTACTTCTTGAATACACATCAGTTACACAGGAGGCCTAATAACACAAAAAAATAATATGATGTATTCGAAATTACGCTTTCGGCGAAATAACCCTTTTGGCGAAACGACTTCCGGTGAAATTACCTATTCGGCAAACGATTTTCGACGAAATGGCTTTCAGCCAAATGACCCGCTCCCGTGTTTTCGATCAATTATTCAAATACTAGACAGAATATCGAAAAACCAAAAACACTTAAGTTTTCGCTATTAAATTTATCACAACTAAGTATTATTAGAATTCTGAATTTTTTTTCTTTGCCGAGCCGTAATCGGTTTTTGAAATGTATAAACGGTTACCGTTCCGTTACTCGGGTGCCATTTTAGAACTGAAAAGTAGTGTTTGAAGAAAAAATTTCACAAAAATATCTAAAAAGTCAACTAAAAATTATAAAAATTCGAAATTTGAAAAAGTTTCAAGTGAATTCCATAAATTTTCATCATTGTCTATATTACTTGCACGGTGCTTTTTCGTATGGTGGTGGTGTGAGAAATTCACAGTGGGTTCGGAGGTGTTAAATCGTGAACTAAAGTTACATATAAAAAATAACACGAACTTATCCATAGGGTTTCATGTGGAAATAAAAACGTGTTGAATACAATAAAATGGGTATTATAAGGATTTAACGTTGATTAACTGACGATCATAATGCTAGTAATGTCCCATTCTTTCTAGCTCAAAGCATTGGAATTGCTTTGTTTTGTAAAAAATAGATGTTACTTCTGATTGTAGCAAAACTAAAAATTTAACCTAACCTTTCTAATGAAAGAAATGAATACAAGCTAACATATAACATTCATATTATCTGATGACAGAATTATAAATCAAAAAAATATACATTCTTGGAAATGTATTTTTTTTAACCATTTTCATTGTCTAGTGAATGTTCAGTAATTTCTTTATCAACAGTTTTTTAATCTATGCGACCGCGTTCTCTCAAGTGATAAATTACTATTAGATACCGGAAATATTTGAATGTTTTCTTGTTTTCAAATGTTCTTTAAAAGGAGAATCTATACTTGCTACTAAACTCAGGTATAATACTCATTGTTAGCATGTTAGTCAATTATAAATACTAGTCATACATTGTTCTACTGTAATAGTAATCAATAACAGTATAAAGATACATTCACAAATCCATTACGAATCAATGAGTTATTTTTTTTACAAGCCAACAAACCCACTGCGCTCAATCATTGAAAATATTCCTGGCTTCTATGTGTCGGTTTTGCTTGTTATGTTTTGTGCGACAATTCGTACAACTCAAGCGGTTAAAATTTTGCGCGCATTTTTTGGGACTACATTTCACCTTAAAAGCTTCGATTGGAGTTCACTACTAATGCATATACCTTGCCAAATCAAGTCCTTTTTTCGCAGATTCGATATCCAATTTGAGTTTGTTACTACCAGATAGATCTCACTACGACAAATGACATAGTCAAATTATAGGCCGGAAAGTTGCCTGAAGTTCTGTTTTGCAGGTTTAATCTTTCCTCAAAAATACAGCTACTGATTTCAGGACAACTAGCTTTAAACATCGAATTCTGTTAAATGATAGCTTTTGTTCAGGGTATCAATAATGCAGGTGATGGAATCCTTTGGAGACCTAAAATGTGTTTCATTCTCCACAGTTATTAATCATTATCTATGAGATAAGTCTTTCCCATCAAAGTTCGTACCAATATCGTCACAGCCCCAGAAAACACTGTGCACTATGAAATTCAGATTACCATCTGCCTGTCCTGTAATTAGGAGGGGCATTCTATAAAACAGTCCATTTTCATTATTTTGCTGTACAACAATCAGAGAAGTCAGGAAATCTCCTTTTGGAACATCTGTAGATGTAGGTATGAGGTTAAGAAAATCAAGTCGACTTCTCATTCACACGATATCTTCCGAAGTTGATCTTTGATTTATTCAAACAATTTATCAAATTCATCGGAGAGCATATTGAATGTTTGATACTACTTTGAACATACAAATGCAAAAAAAACTAGGTGTTTTCTTGTTGTTTATTGAAAATAAAATATTTAAAACCAATTTTTTTCACAACTCATGGTAGCGGAAATGGTGAACGCGCATGCACGGATTGCATTAGAACGCAGGTTCGAGCCCTGTATATGAGCGTATCGTTTTTTTTTCAAAAAATCATCTTTTCTGTGATTTTTTTCATTCATTTGGCTTTTTCAATATATGTTTCCTCAGTTATTGCAAAAAACTGAACTTAGTTTTGGCGAGTTAACGTCAAACCAACTGAAAATTCACGCATTTCTCTGTATAATGTCTTAAAAAAATTCTTTAACTTTTCTTTGAAAAAACACCCGGAAGCATCACGAAAACAGTTCGAAGACAGAAATAAATCAATTTAGTAGTATTTCTAGAGTTACAAATTCAGATCGGAATTGCTCGAAGTTGCTTAAAACAGTTTGTGCCAAATAAATGTTGTGTTTTTCTCGATTTCGTCGCTCATTTAAATTTATTTCACATCATCAGTGTGTGTGTGTGTTTTTTTTCTGTATGAATTTTTGGAAGTTTTAGGTTACCAAAACAACGTATCTTGTTTCAAAACCTTTTTTCTGTATCGTAAATTAGATTTAATGTTGGATTTAATCGCAAATCAAACCAAATCAGATGAAGATGAGTAAATCATGCGTCCATTTTACTAGCTGTAAGTTAAATAATATGGTTTCTTCTCGAAAACAAGTGAAAAGGTTTTCATTCTTACGCCTATTTATGATGTGTTGATTTTCAGATTTTCATGAAATCCGGGCTTCTGTTTCAAAATATCATTGAAATGAAGTTTATCATAGAATTAAATTTTACACTGAATTTTATTTATTTTCTTTTATCAAACGATGTTCTTAAAATTCCATATCTAATACACTAATAATACTTAATTGCTCTGCTTGTATCATTATCGGTGGTCACTAGTGAGCCCAAATACCCGAACCCATCAACCACCTTGAAATCGCACCGTCTATCAATATTCGTGGTGGGAGGCGTAGTGTTTCTTCTCTAGAGCCTCTTCCTCTCATGTATTTTGTTTTTGACGCATTTATGGCCTATTCGATACGCTTAGCTTCAACTTTCAGTCCAATGTAGGTTCCCGTCATCTTCTCAAGGTTACAATATCAACGTCGTTAGCGAAGCCGAAAAGCTGTACGGACTTTCGGAAGATCGTATCACTCGTGGCGATCCACGCTCTTCGAATTACACCATCCAAAGCAATATTAAACAAGAGACAAGAGAGTCCATCACCTTGCTGTCGCTGTGAAATTGTGCGATTTGAAAATTACACGGCGTGAAACTCAATTCTATAAAAAAAAAAACATCAGTAGCGACCGGGACTTGAACCGAAAATCATTAGATCACGATATTCGTCCTTTAACGACTGATCCAACGAAGCACATATCCACTTTACTAATTTGTACAGTTGCAAATTATAGTCGTAACCAGTAAAATTTCCATGCGACATAAAATCAATATGAAAGAAATGTTTCGTCATATTATATTTTGGATTCAACAACTAAAATCAGTTTTCCCTTAGAAGATACGATGAGGTCTTGTTTGAAGCGGTTTTTCTACATGGATTTTTCACGCGGATTTCCAAAGTTACAAAACTTTTATCACGCGAATTTTCAAAATTTTCCGGATTACTTGTTTTGTCTTAGAAATGCATGAAACGTCGAGATCTGAAAAATTATCGGCTTCAAAAAAACATTCTTCAATTCCTTCCCAAAGTCGATTTAAAAAAAAATCTCAACCCTTCATGCATTTCTAAGACATTCGACATAAAACAAATTCGATTTCGGAAACCTCAAAATTTCCAAAGCCGATGCAAAAAAAAATTTTATTACAAGACATTTGGCATTAAAAAAAATTCTCTAATTTTGCAGTTTTTTCTACACGGATTTCAAAATCTCTATTCCAAAGACGTTTTTTTTTTACAAAAAAAAAACTTTTTGAGATTACACCATATCTCGGCGCGTTTCATGCATTTCTAAGACATTTTCTGGCATCAAAAGAAAATTTCTTTAATTTGGCAGTTGTTTTTACGCGGATTTTCGAGGTTACGCGGTTTTTTTTCCGCGGTTTTCTTTACACGGTTCGTATTCCCCGCATAAAAAGAGACCTCAGTGTAATTGCAGTCATGGAATCAAAGATTGAAAAAAAACCCATTCGTTTACTTAGAGCGAATGCCAGGCCTTCAATCCGCACCAAATTACCACCAAGTGCGCAATCTCTACACGGAAGGCTATGATGAGTCGTCGCCCTTCTGTTAAGTAGGTGAAACATCAACTTGTTCTCTCTTTATCATTCTTTATCCTTCCCCGAAGAATGGAGATTGAGATGGAGGCAGTCAGTAGTTATGTGTTAATTCGAGAACACCATTTTCTAAAAAAACTCGTGTTATCAGGAAAAGTTATGAAATCACTGTAAACTGTAACGAATTCATATTTATAAAACTCAGCTTCGTCTTATCTATTCCGGCAATTTCTTCCCAATATTAATCGTGCTCAACTCACCACCTTACGCACGTGCCATGCGAATTGGGCAAATGATGTTTTCATTTCATTATTATTTATTCGTTCCAATTCTGGAATTTACTCTCATTCTATTTATTTTTTGTTGCTACCACCTTCGGCATCATTTCTTTGCAGCTGTGTGCGTTTTGTGGAGATTGCTATTATTTACTCTAGCGAGAAGCTCTACCATAGGTTAGATAGGAATGGAAGGAAAACAAGTGGTTTAAAATTGGTTACCAAAATTAAAACGAGTATGTCGACATTCCGAAAGATTTTTCACCAAAAAAGTCAGACATCAAATTGCACGTGATTTATTTGCTAACATTTCCTCGCACATCATTTCATCTGTTCGACCAACAAACAGAGCTCAATCGGAGTGTCGGAGAGAAAGAAATCTGAATACGCAATAAAAATTAATACTTGCCTTAACTCACCCAACCATGACCTACCTCCCACCCAGAAGCATCAGCGGAGTTAGTTTCTTGGGAGTGGGGGCTGATGCTTCTTTCGGCAGTACCACCCCTTAATTACCCGTACATTACGATCCACCGGTTCACGAATTTAATGATAGCATTACTTTTGCAATTGCTGTTGACAGCCTCGTCGAAACAAAAAATTGGGACATCGTCGCCTTGCGCGCCAAGTTGCCAATGAGCTGCTGCATTCTCCGCTCACGTCTGTCAACTTTTATTGCCTTTTTTTGCAACGCCCAGTTCCGTACGAATACCAATTTCTCTCTACGTGATAAAACTGATTAATCAGTCATTTTGCACCGCCATCACGATAATGGCACGTGAGTTATTTGGCCTGCCCGAGTCGAGCTTGTAGTCAAAAACAAAACAAATATGGCCCCGGACAATAGAAAACAAATTAGTGGAAAAATATAGACAAGGCCAACGGGTACATCATGTGAAATAAGAAATTTCCGAACGTGATGTTTGTATCTCACCTGGGAACCTGTGTTCGAAGCCCAGCGCCTGATGTTTCTTTTTTTTTGTTGTGTTTACATTTGCTTCCGTCGTCGCGCTTATTGAGGTTGCCGCAAACAATTCACACAACCGACTGGCCTCGAGCCGAGAATGAAAACACGATTCCATAATCTGTGATTGTGATTATGGGTTTGATCTTCCGGGTCTACCTGCTGGGCCTCCGATGGGATTCTACGGTTCGGTTCACCTGAATCGGTTTCGGTAAATCGCACTGCCGTTTGTTAAATCATGAGTGCAATGTATCGCATCCTGTGTTGTTTTGGTACTTTCTTTATCCTGCTACAGATCGGCTGGTATAACTGTACGCATTTCGATTGGTAATTTGAGCTTTCCTATTATCAAACCACATTCGGTACGGAGCTGCGGTAAAAGAAAATCAATGTCTCCTTTGTCGTCTGTCAACAGGCATTATTCGATAACGGGATTTTCAGCCTGAAATGAGACAAATCATACAAAGAAACCGAAAAAATGAGCAGTTTTCCTTCACGGAAAGATTGTTCACTTGCCAGAACCAAAGAGTGCCATGACCCGATGCAGATGTTCTCGACTCACTGAGATATATGAGGCGTTCGGAATACGCATACTTTGATCGCCTTTTTCAACTAGTAGTCAGTCAAAGTCCCCCACCGAAAAATTTACCTCCAGCACTTTGCCATATTCCCGGTAAGATGCGATTCCGGCGAAATGGCGCAACATACTGTTGTTTTTTTTTTTGTCATTCACAACCAGGTGCTAAGTGACTTTGTATGTAATCGATTACGATTGATTTTATTAGCTTTTTTTCTCCGGTCACAAAATATGATGAAGTAATAGCCGAAGCTGTATTACGACAGCAGGTTTGTTAGTGACGCCATTGGAGATGTTGACGAAAGCGCCATGTCGTTGGTTACGTTTATATTGACCGTTATATTGAAACAATCTACAAAGATAAACACTGCTTGGCTGCTAAACTTACCTGAAAAAATGACATTTTAAGAATTTAAGAATTGCTGTATTTAGAGAAATTA
The DNA here is from genome assembly GCF_030247185.1 of Malaya genurostris. Lineage (NCBI taxonomy): Eukaryota > Metazoa > Arthropoda > Insecta > Diptera > Culicidae > Malaya > Malaya genurostris. The sequence goes on from NC_080572.1 coordinate 293,091,226, forward strand.
TTCTTCACTTAAACCGGGTTTGAAAAACTTGATTCTAAGCCTGGATTTTGGTACCGAAATCTGGATCAAAGATCAGAATTTGGGCTCTGAGAATAAATTCTAAACTGGGATCTGAATTTTTTAATTGAATTCTGGAACCGAAATTGAGGCTAAGTTTCAGAATCCAGTTGCAAATTCCTGTCCAGACTTGAAATTCAGGTTCATAATTCGAAAACTGAGTTCTCTGGAACTTCAGACCGATTTCCAATGTATTTCAGAAACCAGATTCAAAATACAGCTCCAGAATTCAGGTCTGGAAATTTGTTCCAAAAATTGTAAATAAAATTCAGAATTCAGAATCCTGGTCTCGAATGCAGTTCCAATTCAGTGATCAGTTTAACAATCCAGATTTTAGTTTCAAAATTCAGTTCTAGCATTCGGCTCCAAAATTCGGTTCCAGAATTCCAGGATCAGGAAACAGATTCTTTGTAGTGAAGAAACTGAACCAATCATTTTATATTTTTCGGTTACATCTCTCATATTACCCACCCGCATTTTATTTAAAGAATAATTTTGATTCACTATCCATACAGTCTGTCAAATTCGTGTTCGCGCTTATCTAGTGTTTTTCGATGTTTCCAACAGAACTGGAAATCTCTAGGTGAAAAGTTCGGATAGAAAACTACCTTCTTTGGGCCTGGAGATTTCGAATTGTGTACACATTTGCTTCCTCCGTTTTCCAACAGATGTCGCATCTAAACATTAGCGGATATCTTTTTGTATGGTAAATTAATTCAGTTTTTGAGCTCAACTTTCATCATATGCTAGAAGTTTTACCTTTCATTTTCGCAATTCTACGAAAAGAAGATGCCCGACAACGAGGAAGCCTTTAGTGCAAGAACGTATCGCTAATGAATTTAGCGTTTAAAAATGACATTTTTGGTGTCAAAAAACGGTATATTTTCGAAGATACCGAATCGTCGACAATATTTAGCGAAGTCGTGTCCCAAATGCTTGAGATAATGTCAAATCGCACGAACGACAGTCGATTTTGTTTTGTTTTGAGCAGTTTCTTTAAAGTCACAATCGGAGACGACTTATAAATCGGTTCGTAGATGGCTAAAAACAATGGATCCATTACTAGAAATTCAAAGTATACAAAATCATGCAAAAGAAGTCGACAGCAAAACCAAACACTCGCAGTACCAAGGTCATTCTTAACATTTAATAAGATCAGCTAGAGCAGGGGTTCCCAAACTGTTTTGGGTCATGGACCCCTTTACTAAAATTAACTTAGGCCTCAGACCCCCATCAACAAATTCCTTTGAAAATTCAATTTCTTTTGTAATATTGATGTAATATACTTACCAATTCCTGCGGATGGTCAAATATACACAACTTTTTTAGCGTAAATATTTTAAATAACAACTTATATCAAACAATAGGGGGTCGATTTCTAGACCTCGTCGACCCTCATAGTCAGGTTTTGTTCACGTCGACCCGCGCAAAAAAGATATCGACCCCAAGGGGTCTATATCGACCACTTTAGGAACCCCTGAGCTAGAGGATGTAATATAGTATTATACTAAAGGGTGATTTTTTAAGAGCTTGAGAACTTTTTTAAACAGTAAAACGCATAAAATTTGCAAAATCTCATCGGTTCTTTATTTTAAACGTTAGATTGGTACATGACATTTACTTTTTGAAGATAATTTCATTTAAATGTTGACCGCGGCTGCGTCTTAGGTGGTCCATTCGGAAAATCCGCTTTTTTATCGACAAATTTTGTTCAGCGATGAGGCTCATTTCTGGTTGAATGGCTACGTAAATAAGCAAAATTGCCGCATTTGGAGTGAAGAGCAACCAGAAGCCGTTCAAGAACTGCCCATGCATCCCGAAAAATGCACTGTTTGGTGTTGTTTGTACGCTGGTGGAATCATTGGACCGTATTTTTTCAAAGATGCTGTTGGACGCAACGTTACAGTGAATGGCGATCGCTATCGTTCGATGCTAACAAACTTTTTGTTGCCAAAAATGGAAGAACTGAACTTGGTTGACATGTGGTTTCAACAAGATGGCGCTACATGCCACACAGCTCGCGATTCTATGGCCATTTTGAGGGAAAACTTCGGAGAACAATTCATCTCAAGAAATGGACCGGTAAGTTGGCCACCAAGATCATGCGATTTGACGCCTTTAGACTATTTTTTGTGGGGCTACGTCAAGTCTAAAGTCTACAGAAATAAGCCAGTAACTATTCCAGCTTTGGAAGACAACATTTCCGAAGAAATTCGGGCTATTCCGGCCGAAATGCTCGAAAAAGTTGCCCAAAATTGGACTTTCCGAATGGACCACCTAAGACGCAGCCGCGGTCAACATTTAAATGAAATTATCTTCAAAAAGTAAATGTCATGTACCAATCTAACGTTTAAAATAAAGAACCGATGAGATTTTGCAAATTTTATGCGTTTTATTGTTTAAAAAAGTTCTCAAGCTCTTAAAAAATCACCCTTTATATCTATTAATAACTGTAATATATTATGAGCTGCTGAAGCTAAATGAATCCATGACAGTGGGTCGACACCGAACGCAACTGATTCGTTTTAGCCGAGCACTGAACTGACGATATGCAAGAAAACAAACGATATACTCCAATATGGAAATGCTGGAGTACACATCGCAAAAGAAATTAAAATTACTTGAGAATCGATTCAAATAGAAAAAATATTTCCATTTAATTCCACTATATTTTAAGAGTCTTCACTATTTCGTCACTAATGTCTCGAGATAGTAACAGACACAGATACCAGTATTTCGGTGTGCGATTTGCAACCTTCTTCAGTGTATCAGTTCTAAGTCTGAAGTGATGAAATAGTAAGACTTTTTAACGATAGTAGAACTAAACCGAATTATTTTTTCTTTTTGAATCGATTTAGTTCATTCTACTGACCGCTCAAAACAGTAATACTTGAAAATGGTGAAATAGAAGATCCTACCTCCGGATGTTGTTCCGTCGAATTACAGCTTGTTCACATGGTCTATCTCACGGTCAGTACATCAATTCTTATGAAAGCGTCAAAGATGGGATTGACACTTCGATTGACTTGGAACTTCTTAAAAAACTTGAGAAGTTCCGGGCCAAACAAAGAAGAAGTCGAATTTTTTACCGTGAAAACTTTTTTATTCTTCAGTATAATCTCCATCTAGAGTGATACGCTTGACCAATCGGTCCTCAAACATTTTTATGCCCTTTGCAAAAAAAAGGTTCGTCAAGGACTTCAAAATAGGCTTCCGTTTTTGCAATGACCTCAGTATCCGACGAAAATTTCTTTCCCTGGAAAAACAATTTCAGGTTTGGAAATAGATAATAGTCGTTGAGGGCCAAGTCTGCAGAATACGGGGGATAATGAGCCAATCCGTACCTCAAATCATTCAATTACACCGTTGTTTTTATGCATAAGTGCGCTGGTGCGTCTTTTTCCATAGCTTGAAAAAAAAATGGAATCAGAAATCAGAACTATTTGGCTCAAGTGGCACGTTCCCCTAGTTATTTGGAGATTTGTGCCTTATATATACTGTTCGAAACTTTTCACGACTTTTGTGTAAGAGATCCGGAACTTTTAATGCCATGTAGTATTATTTATTTATGAAGTATATTTTTGCCATGGATATTTCCATCTTCCTCATAATTTATGAAATTGGCCTATGTTTTAATTCGAAATTGATGATTATTTGTTACATTATTTTTTTTTTTTGACATTATTGTTATGGACTTTAATTTTATGAGTAAATTTGAATATAAACCAATTAATAAATTGTTAAAAATTGAATTGTGTTTTATTGTTCACAAAGAATATCTTAAATTTTTTCAAACAAATAAACATTCGATTGAATCAAATCGTAATTCTTCGGTTTTGATTAGAATGGGTTTCGAGACGTTAAAAATCGAAGTTAAACATCAAGAATCTCAGTGAGATGAATGCCTTTCAAAAAACAGTCTACCAGGGTTCGTTTTCCAATCCCGAGTATATAAAGTCAGAAAGTTTCTCTGACTTGAGGACCAAGTGATCCCAATAAAATAAACTTTATAATCAGAACAAAATAGACGGAAACAGACGAAAGAACTTCCAATAAGAAATCAGTTTGCACCTACATGATAGTAAAAAGCAGTAGATTTCGTAGTCGCTTGAATATTGTGCCGCACAGTTTGACGAGATAAAACTTACCGACCGGACACAGTGTACATGTACGGTGTCTTGTTCATCGGATTATTGCCGTAATGTTGATTGTACACTCGCCGAAATTTCACTGCAAGTAAACTAGTTGCAAAATCGGCATTTTTTTATGATAGATTTTCTAACTATTTGATACTTCATAGGTTTTGTAATTTTAGTAGTTTTTTTCAGTTTCCGTAATCACATTTTTCCGTTCTCTGAGTTCCTAATTTTTCTTAATTCATGTATTAATTTTATAAATCTATTTATGCTAACTAATGTATTTACTTTCATTTTGATAATTCAACTTTTTTTATAGAATTTGATTTTCTGAAAATAAACACAAAACAAATGAGAAAATTGATGAAATCATTATTGGGATCGTTAGAACGATTTGAAGATGATTTCATGCAAACATTTGCCGCGGCTCCGCTTTGAATGGTCCATGTGCAAGATCCCATTTTAGTACAATCTCTCCAATATATCGACCTGTATTTTACGAATAAATGCTTCAATTTTGGATAGCAGTGCGTCAATCGTTACTGGATTATCCTTGTAGACGTAACTCTTGTCAAGGCCCCACAAAAAATAGTCCAAAGGTGTTAAGTCACACGATCTACTCGATCAATTGACTGGCCCAAACGGTGAGATAAACTGTTCACCGAAGGCGGCTCTCAATTTGGTCATTGTTTCGCGTGCCGTATGGGATGTGGCACCGTCTTGTTGAAATTTATTATAAACTTGTTCGACTTATATTACATATTTACGTAGTTCTAATCATTTTATTTATATATTTTTCCATGGATGTTTTCATCTTTGTTAAAATTAATGAATTTGACCTTTATTTGAATTTAAGATTGATGATTATTTGTTGCACTCTTATTTTTGACGTTATTGTTATGTACTATAATTTTTTGGGAAAATTTGAACATAAAGAAATTATCAAAATGTTAAAAATAATATTGTGTTGTATTTTACATAGAGAATGACATGTCCAATTCTTCCATTTTGGGTAAAAAAAATTGTCAATCGGTTATTATTTCCAAGTATTTTTATTTTCATCAGTTTCCAAATTTTCGACGATTTTAAACATCTCTAGTTTTTTTGTATTCAAAATTTTTCAGTTTGCTAAGTTTCCGAAGTTTCCTAGAATGTAAATAAGTCACATGATTTTCTTTATCGTCTTATTTTCCGTTTTCTATATTTTATCTAACAAAAATCTTGAATTTATCATTTTGTTATTATTGTGAAGGCATTACAACTTACAATGTTTCATAATAATCCTATGTTATCAGAATTCTCAAGTTTCGTTTTAACAGCTTTTCACATTTTTCTCACTATTCTGTACTATTTCATCTATAACTATTTACAACCTTTTAAAAAACTTTATAAGTTTGCAAATGTGTTGAGCTGACAAATTTACTCAAGTCTTCTTCATGTAGTCTGTTTTACATTCATTTCTTCAATTTTTTTTTTATTTTGTCATTTAAAAGTTTTTAAATTGTTTCTTTTTTTAAATAATTCAAATCTTTTTTTATATCATTTATTTTATCCCGGTTTTTTCAATTTTGGTCGTTCACCGGAGAGGTAAAAAGGGAAGAAAAATCAAAAGTTGACTGCTTTGGCCAACAAAGTTTAGTGTTTTATAAATATATGCTTGTTTGCCTTGGAGCTGTTCTGTTTTGCTGGCCGCGGAGATCAATTCAAAATGCTTCCAAAGAGGGACGGGTATAGCGTGATGGGTGCCCTTTTACGCAGCCCACCTGGGTTCGATTCCCGAACCTCGCACGTAAGGACAAAAAGTGGTTCTGGCCCGAAGAGGTGAATGACCTTAAGGTCAAAACATGGAAATCCGCGTAAAATACATCCACAAAACTAAGGAATTTTTGTTTATGCCAAATATCTTAAAAATACGTGAAAAATTCAGATTATTAGGAGTACAATAAATTTTTTTCGGAAAAATCGACTTTGGGAGAATCTGAGATCCACAAAATCGAACAGAAAATTTTTTTTATAGATATCCAAATCGTCCAGATCTGGTAATCCCAGCAAAAAAAAATGTTGAAAAAATTCGACTTTCGAACTTATTTTTAATGCCAAATGTTTAAGAAATACTTGAAAACCGCGTATAAAAAGACCTCAGTGTATATTGTTCATATTCTGGGTTGATTTCTGATGCTCTGAAATTATGAATCATCTATGCTGAAGACTTTTAATTTTTTATACATACTTTTATGCAAGTTTTCGAAACTATGCGGTTCTTTATATGAATTTCTGAAGGAAATTTGACATGAACTTTCTTTTTGTTCCGGTTTTTTCAATGTAACGCGATTTGTTTCATGTGAATTGTAAATAAAAAGAACAGTGTAGTTTTCAAAATTTACTGATTTTATAAGCTAAGACTAGTAATTAGTAAATTGACAATATTAGAACCAAGTACAAAATTTTCATGTAAATTTTTCTCAATTGAAACTTTAAATATTTAACATTGACAACTTTGGAAAACTTGATAATTTTCGATTATTACATTTTCAAGCTTTCTATTTCGCTTAGAAAGAATTCAACCTTGTGGTCAGTTGCGTTCCGGACCGGATTGCCGGTGCGCAGGATTCAAAATCTTGCCCATCATCACGCAGGATTCATGATCCCTACTTAAAAAAATTGTTTTTTTAGTATTGAAAGTTTAATGAAATTTAAAAACTAAATTTAACAACTATAAAATTTAAACCTTCTTTTAATTTTCAATTATCTGTTTTAATCCCATTTGATCTGTATAAATTTTCAAAAAAAAATGTTTTCGAATCTGTTATATTCAAAACACAACGATTTTTATTGAATATATTTGTGTTTATGTGTGAAGCGACCATCAGTTTAAGGCATTGTAGGTAGGCTCACTGTAGATCTGATGTTGATTACCAGCTAGTTTTCATATTACTGCTGTTAAGAAGGCCAATGGTAATGTTTTTTTTCTGAAATTTTGTTTATAAAAATTGGAGTTTTGGGATATGTGTTAAGAGGACTTGAAAAATAACATTTTCTTTAAATGAATAAAACAAAAGCACTGCAACTCAAAAGCAAACGGAACTCTAGAACAATCCAATTTACTGAATCTACAATGAATACATCGGTTTGTGACATTTCATCGGTGGGTTGTTCGAATCAAAGCAACCCGTCGAACCCGACCGGTTTCTTTGCAACGAAGGAAGCTGACACTCATCAGACACACGTACTTCAGCAACGCCTGCTGTGACCTGGAGTAAATTTATTTAGATCAAGAAAAAAAAACCAAAGCCAAGAAAAATCCTACCAACTGTCATTACAACAGGATTGATTTGTTTAGCACGCTGGAACTGGACTGGAACAACAATCCCGGAATTGTCGGGGTCATAAAAAAACGACTCAACTGGAAATTTGCTTCGTCTACGTCGGTGGTTTGTAGAAGGCTCGTAAAAGCTAGGCTACTCGACACGCCAATCGCTCCTGGCTTTTTTTATGACCTATCATATTTTACGTGATTTGCCGGTAGCCACACAGAACAAGAAAAAAACAGAAGCCGAAACAGAAAGGATCTTCGAAAGTTGTAAAATTAGGCTACTTCCCTTGTTTCGTCGTTTCGTGCCTTTGGTTTGGTGATCATCGGTTGAGGAATCAGAAAACAATAAAATCTGAAGTGTCGTGAGAAGAAAAAAACACACGCACGGGCGCATAAAAAACGGTGCTAATTGTTTGCGGTGGGGTTCGGGAAAATTTTCCAACGGATTTTAATGCGACCGGTGCGATTCAGGAACCGTACTGGGAGTCACGTGAGTATTGATTTGATTCGAGACGGCGAGTCCCAGCCAAGCTGCAGGAACTTAAACAGAAGCTTTTACGACTAAATATTTAATATTTACGACTTCGTTTCGTTTGGCAGACCCTTGAGGGCAGAGCGGCTTTTCCCCACGTCGTTGCAAATAGGCAATCCTGTGTGTGTGTGTGTGTGTGTGTTTGAGAGCAACTAGAAGCGGACAGCAGACGGTACCCATGGAAACAAGTCAGAATAAAAATAACAAATGTTTTTATGTTTTTATTATGCTTGAGGATGTTGGATTTCTGTCGGTCGTTCCCGGTGTTCCGGAACGAAGGAAGAAAGTGTATAATGAAATCAGTAGCGCAAGGATCCGGTGTGTGTGTGTGTGTACGCGAGCGGAAGGAAGGGAAACGAAGGGAAGAACAAGAAAAGTTTACCGTTTTCGTTGTTGTTTTTATTTTTTAAATACATTTTTCATAGCTTTTTGATATCAGGAATCCGAGATGCGAAGGTGTAGTGCCTACGTGGGTAGTAATCAAGATTTACAGACTTCCTCCTTTGGGAACAAAAAGTTGATCAAAGAGACATGATACCCTCTGAACGTCCACAGAAGCGCGGTGCAGGAGATCCGGCGGTTCAATGCGAAGAATCTTGATCAAAGTTTCATCCTGGTCGACGATGGCAATGGAGAAAGATTGCCACCGCAGGAATTCGCTCAATGCTGCTGGAGCTGCCGGATGGGACGTACGACAATTGAATTACAAAAAAAAAGTTGTATGTGGAATTTTCGGTTTGCAAGTTGGTATGCAAATGACGGAACGACGGACGAAGTAGGCTGTGCTAGCGCTAATGGTGCTTCTCTCGTGCGTTTGCTCGATTCGCGGGGCAGATACTAATCGCACATAAGAAATCAGTGACAACATGGTGGGGGGGGGGCGAGTGGGGTCGAGTTGCAATCGAGGTAGTGCAGCGGGAAGAAATGCACGACGCGAGAACACGGAGCACATACTTGGAGGCCTTTGAGTGTGCAAAATAAGTGAGTAAACGCTTTTTTGCTGCTGTTGCTGTTGATGCTATGGCGGCTGTTGTCGCTGCCGATCCAAGTGCCGAAGCGCACTCTTTACACCGTGTGTGTGTAAGAGATATGTTTATATAAAAGTTAAACAACCTTGTCCTGGATTGTTTTTATTAGCGTAAAAAGCAGGCAGAATATAGTTATATAACGACAGCAGTGAGGAGCCACTAGCATGAGACACTAATGCAGCCTCTCTCTCTCTCTCGAGGACTGGCGTCTCCCCGGGCTCCCCCCCCCCCTCCCTCGAAGTACGTGTTAAGTGTACTGGAACGCAGCAGTTTAATTTTTGCGTCATTCTGGATTTCACGTGAATTCAAGCCAACCGCCGTACCAAGAAAAAATTCTCAAGTGTCGCACACTATTCGTGTTCGATCAGGCGACTACCGGAGAAAAACTTTCACCGGCAGAAGTTTTCCGAAGAAAAGCCAACAAACTGCGTCTGCTGAGGAGCAGCTGAAGTAGCAGCTCTGCTCGAACAAATCAGTCAGCACAGATAGTACTTCCTTCGATTCGAAGAAACGCACATTTACAATTCATGAGGCGTATCGGCCGCCATCATCATCCCGTCGTCATCCTTAGCAAAGCGGGTGCAGGAAGCGAACGGTGCAGCACGAAACGAAACGGAAACCGCAAAGCTTCTCCGAATGCACCTTCTACCACCTCCACCACCATCAACGACAACATGTTTTCTTCGACGATAATTTTATCTCTTACTTTCCCAGTCAGTCAGTAGAATGTCAGTTCGATTTGTCTTATCCGGCGACGACCGGTGGTTCGTGATGTGGGTGTTTTCATTAGCAAATGGGATGAGAGGATGATGAGGAGGAGGAGAAGGACGACGCACTTCGCTGGCTCCGCGCAGCACGGTTTTCCGAGAATTCGACAATTGAAACGAGATTAGCTTGGTTGGGTGGTGCAGACTGAGTGCGACGCCTTACCGTATTGTTACATTCTGTCTCCCCACTTTCCTCCGGTTGAAAGAATTTTCCTTTCCCGATAACCGATCATTACAATAGTCCGCGACGGTTGGATTAACACGCTGGGACCTGTGATCCGGATCTGCGGAGAGTAGTAGCTACATCGAGTGTCATGCTCGTCATCGATTGAAGAGTCTATTTTTTTGATCCCGTCTTCGTTTTCATCACTTTTCATCTTCTATTTTTCAACTTTATGGATTGCTTGGATCATTAGGTTGCATCGAACAGTTTTTCCGGTTCTTCCAAGGTTTTAATGTTCTCGGCCAACTATGATTAATTTTTTTTTTATTTCATTTTTCATGAAAATATTATTCGACGACTTGTTTTTTCCTTGTTTGACGTAGCTAAGCAAAGCCGGCTTATTTTATATGATTTAGGGGAAGGACTGTAAACCTGCATACGGTTTTTTCATCGTTCCTTCATTTCGAGCGAGGGTTGGTTATTCTTTATTAGAGACTACTATAGTTCAAATTTTATGTGAAAATGTCGAGTTGTTTTTGAGAAATGCTTGCTTAAAGTGGAACAAACTGTTAAACTAGTGCTTTTCGATAACTTAAGAACAGCTTGACCGATTAAAAAAAATTTATCGGTCACAAAATTTAACGCTTTTTTTATACAAATTTGTCGAAAAAAATAAAAATTTTGCAATTTTTGTTGTAATTTTAGTAAAAAATCAAACAAAAAATAAAAACGGCGTTTCGTAAAGAACTCAAAAACAAGCAATAAACATTTAACATTTTTAAGTATCAAAATTAACTACTGAGGCTTACCACTGCGAAAATAGCATGTCCCTCTTTTGCGCACTCATATCTCCGAAAGAACGCGATATTTTTACATAAAACTTACACTGTAGCAGTCACTAATAAAGAATAATACACGGAGGTCTCTGTTTGCGCGGGAGATACGTACCGCGTAAAAACAAAACAAGCAAAAAGAAACTGCATAACTTTGGAAATCCGCGTATAAAAACTCAAAACTAAAGAACAAATTTTTTTTTCGATGCGGAATATCTTAGAAATGCATGAAACGTCCGGATCTCTAAAAACAAAATTTGTTTTAAATCGACTGTTACTTGAAAAACTTTTGAGATTTCCAAAATAGAATTTTTTTTTCGATTTCAAATGTCTTGGAAATGCATGAAACGTTGACATCTGGTGTAATCTCAAAAAACTTTTTTTGTAAAAATCGACTTCGGGACTTCGAGATCGACATTGAGAATTCGAGACCTCGTAACTTCGGAAATCTGCGTAGAAAAAAAAACGCAAAATGGGAGAAATTTGTTTAATGCCAATTGTCTTAGAAATGCATGAAACATCCAGATCTGGTGCGATCTCAAAAAAAAAATTGTTTTGTGAAAATCGACTCTGAGACTTATAAATTATGAGATTTCCGAAATCGAAAATTTGTTTTTTATGCCAAAAATTTTAGAAATGCATGACATCCGCTTAAAAAAGTCGCGTGAAGAAACCGCATAAAAAACCGCGTAAAAAAAAGATTTCAGTGTAACTTCATTAAAATTTCAGTATGATAAAATGACCGTATAGGTAATTAGCAATAATAGTCAAGGAAAAAAAGGACCGTAACCAGTGGTCGATACGTCGGGCAGTGTAAAACCGCCGTTCTTATTTAATAAATCGCTAAAGCCGAATACTTGATTATTGCTAAATAAAAACTGAAGAGTTAGGAAACCCATAGTTCTTTTCAATTCACACTTAAAATGAAGGAACGAACCCGTTTACAAAAGAATTATTATTATTTATCGTTTATTTATACCCGGTTTAATTTACAGGAGAAGCTTTCTTCAAGCGTAAATAACATCATTACCATGTTGCTTAGTGCTGGGTCTCTTCGATACTCCTTTCCTTGAGAGAGAAAGAGAGAGAGAGAGAGAGAGAGAGAGAGAGAAAGAGAGAAAGAGTAAGTCTCCCTACCATTCAGCGAGGTTTGAAGGGCAATTGGTCGACATATCGCACCTTCGTCCATCGATTCGTCGTCGCTGTTACTGCGATCGTTGTTGTTATTGGAAGCATTGTATTTTTTTCTTGGTGTTATTTTCGACTTTATAGTATTTTTGATTGTTGGTGTCGTTGTTTGTCCTGACAGATGTATCTTCTTTTAGCATTTTGTTGTAAGCAATTTTTGTTTCAGAAGTGCTGGGTTTTCTTGTGGTCGGTATTGAAATGTTTTTATGACGTTCATTTTTCCGATTTCTCAAAGCTCACCGAAACGATTGATTCTTTGTAATTCATAGAAATAAAATCAATAAATTTTCACATTTCCTTGGTTATTAGAAAGACATGGGCTTCTTTATTCAAAAGTCAGTTTTCGTACACTCATCTTGGGGGAACTCTTAGTGTCAGTAGCCTCGTAACACTTCTCCTGTGTACTTATGAACCGGTTGCAAAATTCGTTGAAACAGAAGATCAAGTTCCACATCAGAATTTAGTACCCTAACTTTGCTTTACTTGTCGCAAAATAGGTCAAACTGAACAGACTTCTGCTCAAATTTTCTGTCTGGCTATTTTTAAAGCCTTAACTGCATCATCCGTTCGTCAATTTCCACGACCATTTTGTGCCTTCATCTCTTCATCTTTTAACGATTCCTAGTCACATTCCTACTCATTTCAGCTTCGGCTCTCAATTTGAAGCAATTAGGTTAATTGAGGTCCACCACTGTGTCTGTCGACTGAATTCGTCCAAAACTTTACAGGGTCTTTGCATGTTTCAACAAATGACAAAATTCGTCTTTCAGATTCTTTTTCTTACAGTGCTTCAAGTTAACAGACTAATTTATAACGAAAATTTCAGCTTTTGTACGCAGCTGCAAATCGCTTGCCACTTCGGGAAATTTTTATCGAAGCCAATATCCACGATTTTCAGTAATTTTTATCCTGATTTGCAGCTCCTTCTTTCTTGAATCCAATGAATCGTAACAAAACTTTTACCACTGATAGAGACGCACTGTTAAAAAAAGATCTGTTGTCAAAACACAACTAGTACAGGCCACTAAGAGCGCTGTAAAAAAAAAGTTAACCCGTGTGTACAGATATTAGATGAATTGAGCTTTAATTTCAGAATATCAAAAAACATAAATAATTGCTGTAAAAGTAGCATCACTGCGAGTACTAGTGCTATTAAGCACTTAAGTTCACCATATGCTCTTAGTTCCGGTGTCCCTCAAGGCATTCACCTCGAACCGTATCTCTTTTTAATTTATTTAAACGATTTGAACCGAGCGATAAAATGTATGAAGTTATCGTTTTTGCAGATGATTTCGAACTGTTCCATATCATTAGACGTTCTTTCAAACTGGTACCAAGTCAATAGAATGATAATCAATGCTTCCAAGTGCTGTTCCAATGTTGTTTTCTGGACTCATAAGAGCTCGTGAATCAAATTCGTCTATAAGATATCAAAATCTGGTTTGGAGCGAAGATCATCAGTGAAGGATTTAGGAGTGGTATTAGATTATAAATTGACCTTTCAGGAGCATATAGAATACAATATTTCCAAAGCTTCCAAGCTTCTTGGCTTCGTTTTTCGTATTTCTAAGGATTTTATGGATGTATATTGCTTGAATGCTCTATACTGTCATTTCAGGGATTAACCTACTTTTCACATACGAAACATAAAGTATGTAACAATGGTTATGTGCCCTATGCACAAAAATAGGTTAACCCCTAAAATGACCAAAATTTGAATCTGCCAGTATATGCCGAAACTCGCTTACGTTTGGCACTTCGGTGCAAATATAATGGGTGTTCTTCAAGTATTTGACTTTCATCACTCCCGTAATGCTCTAAAAAGACTGTTTTTCAGTCATCTATCCTGGTAGGTCAAACTAGTACTAGTTTTTAGTTCTCAGTCTTTATGTCATTTGTTAGTTCCTAAGATATAGTTTAATGTGTTTATGTTTCTTGTGGATCATTGTAATTTATTGATGCAAAAGATGAGGAGGTTTTATGCCTGTTGGAGAGAAAGTGGGTTTTTCCTGCTTCCTGCTCCAGAACAAAGTTGCTTCAAACTAGTCATGGCATTCTACTAGAGTGAAGTAAGTTTCATGCCTGCACTGAGGATGCAGCCGTAGAACACCAGAGAAAAAAGAAACCGCACTCGTGTTCGATGTCGGATGGACCGATTTTTGGTTTGCACTTGTGGTTGAGTAAACTGGAGCGAGAGAACCACATTCTCTTCGCACGAATCACTCTCAGCATTTGTGTGCTGTGGCGCGTGCACTAAAGCGCCAATTTTCATTACAGTAGCGAAGAATAATATTTATTTATTAATTTAATAAGAAATTTTATTCTTACTAAGTATGCGAGTCTCCTACTCATCTAATACGAACCGTACACCAGAGTGCACTGCGACGTGTACACTTCAGTGCAAACACTCTGGTGCGATCTTGCGCTATTATGAATTCAAACACTCATAGCTGACTAGTTTATTAGTGCATATTAGCGATCGCTAACCTGTTTCCATTTTTTTGTCGTGAATACGACCCACTTTACTATGGGGCGCCTTTTCAAAATTTACCCTTTGAGAAAGTGATAAGTTTTCGATCGGGAATATCTTTTTTTGTATCTAACGCATCAACATAATTTTTGCTACATGCCATCGGAACATTTTCAGTTTCAAGACATAATCACAAATAATTCAAAATTAAAGTTTTCTGAAATGTTTGGTATAAACAAGTATGAAAGAATGTCAAAGGTTAACACTTGATATATTTCGTTCATTCTAGCCTGCGCAGTTTTTTTTTCAATAGTAACATATTTAAAGGCACACTGCTTAAGCTCTAAGATGCCGAGGGCATTTTCTCATCTTCATTAACGACTAACTTAAAACTAGGATATTATCATTTAGGGTAGTGGCGTATTCCGGTCACAATGGTCGATTCTGGCAGATTCAGCCTGCAGCTGGCGATCGGCAATGGTCGATGGATTAAATATGACACTAGTGTCTTCCAAATGACGATTATACGTTTCAATGGGTCCGCGAGAAACACCCCAGGTCACGAAGACCCAGCGGGTGGCCCGGAACCTGTGCAGTTGATTGAGCAGCAAGTAAAGCAAGTGCATCATTCCGGATGGTTCCGACCCACTTTATCAAGATTTAGTTCAGTATTGAATCAATTGCGGGACGTTCGAAGAGCCAGTTTCGCTTCAAACAAGACCGATTGCGTCATCCTGCTGTTGGTCGTTTGCATTGTAGCAAAATACAACGAAAAGTGAGAAACGATGGGGAACGTTGTACAAAATCAGCTCTTCTAATTGGATGCTTCATTCATTCTACGTCTACGTAGTTGACCTGCTCAGTTAAAACCAAAATCCATTTCTAAGGCTTAGTTCTGAAATTCAGTTTCAGAATTCAATCCAGAAGCCAGATCTAAAATTCGGTTCCTCACCCAGAATCCAAGACCAGAATCAAGTACCATTATTCTGGAACTGAAACCGAATTTCAAAACTTGATTCTAAGTCGGGATTCTGGAACCGAATTCTGGATCTGAGATCAGGATTGATTCGAGACCGAGATTCGATATGTATTTGAAAACTGATTTCTGGAACTGAAATCGAGGTTCAGATTAGAATTCAGTTTAGAAATTCCTGGCCGGAATACAGATTTAGAATATAGTTTCAGAATTCAGGTTACAAAATCCGAGTTTTAAACTGCATTCCAGAGTCCAGGATCGGAGTTCTAGACCCTAATGCAAGTCTTGAATATGGTCACTAATTTGTCACTTGAGCATTTAATAGAATAATTTCAATGGAAAAATATTGTAACACCACTCAATTTTACTATATATACTATATATACTGTTTTCTGCTAGTGTAACTGATTTTAGATTCGGAAGATCTTTGACCTAAATTCTGGATCTTCTGGGCTGAATTCGGAGCCGAATTTGAAAACAAAATTCAGCTGCGGATCAGAATCCAGGTCCAGAGTTCAGTACTTGGTTCAGAACTACGAAAAAACAGAATTCAGTTAACGAGTTCAGGTTTAGAATTCAATTCCCGAATCTAGCATTGAAATTGAGTTTCAGGATTCAATTCTAGCATTCGGATCAATAATTCGGTTCCTGAATTCCAGTTAAAGAATTCAGAATCTTTAACGTACAAGAAAATGAACGATCCATTTCATTCGCACTCACGTCATCCAGTTTTGTCTCTGATACTACCTACCCACCTTTTTTGTTTTGATTATAGAGGTTTTAACCTTGAAATCATTCACCTATTCGAACCATAAAAACCTTCTGACCGTATGTGCGGGGGTTGAGAATCGAACCCAGGTGGGCTGCGTGAAAGGCATCGACTTACCCATCACCCTGTTTCCATAATTTTTTTAGAAAAACAAATTTTTCCTCCAAATCACGTACCAATTCGTTTACTGTGATCAAATGATTGTTGTTTCTCGTGTGCCGTCTGAACTCAGGATTTCTCACTAAGGCGCATTTACCGTCTATTTAGCGTAAAAAAATATCCGATTTAGCAAGTAATTTGAAGTTGAGATGAAGTTGGCCTTATTTTGAGAGCTTTGATAAACCCTGACTTTCAACGCGGATACCATTATATGAATCGGTTTTTTGAAGGGTGCTCTCGATCGCGGAAAAAACGAACCCGTTTCACCCGAGGTTGTCGCCATCGCGCAGTACCTCATTCCGGACCAGCCGAATCGATTGCGCCCATCCGCAATGATTCACTGAACTGAATCGGATCGCTGCCGCACGCACTGCTGTCGCATCGAGAGATCAGTCAGTCAGATTGGCCAGACATATCAACCACCGGGGACAGCTCATTTTCCGATTTCGCAAAATCAATGATCGCATGATTGCAAACAGACTTGGCTTGACCGACCGACTCGGCTCTCGGGTCGGATAAATCTACATCTATTTGTTCGGATTGAATCCGGTCCGGTTCGGTGACTTGTTGACGGCAGACATACATACATACATACATACATACATATTGAGAGCGGAAATTTGCCCCATAGTTAGCAAACCACTCGAGAGCGGGGTTGTCGCTCGATAAGGCTGTCCGTCCATTATTCATCCTCTGTGAATTTCCGCTTCTTCTCACACATTGATCGGTTGCGAACGAACTCCGCGCAACCTAGTTTCGATCGCCCTACAGACAGACAGACAGACAGTCCGGTGCGCTTACATAACTCTCCGTTCCAAATCAACAATCTAGCCCCAAAAACTACGACGGCGAAGACCACTTGCCGCCTGGGGCGAAAACGTGCGCAAAACATCGTCGGCAGAGAAAAACCCGAAAAATTTCGCAACTCTTACCGCGACGACCAATTCACTGGCAACAAACCCGTCGGTGCACGTAGCATACGCGTGTATTACCTCTCGTCAAATAGTAACTTTATTTCTGCTGTTGTTGTTGTTGTTGTTGTTGTTGATGTTTTACATAATCAGCCTGCCAAATCACCGTGACGACCGACCTGCCAGCGACCAAGCGCACAAACAACAACAATAACAGGTCCCCAAAATCAACTCCAAACAATATATCGGTGACAGTGGTGACGTTTTGACAGTTTGACAGTTTGAATCACGTGGGTGTGCGTGATTAGAATCAACGCCTACTGGAGTGCGTTCGCCGCGTTAGTATTTTTTTGTCGCTGGCCACTTGACATGCGTCATCGGTTGAAGCGATTCGCGATGCACGATTGTTGCATATACTCTCGGTACTCGATCATATCTTAATTTATTTCCACTTTCTGGGTCAATGTGGTTGTGGTAGTGAATCGCGCTTCGCGCAGCTCTGCGGACGACGACGACGACGATTTAAATGTTTCATTGTGAATCGGTCTGCGGCAAAGAGGAAACGAATACACAATTCGGTAATCGCGTAATGAAAGCGAATTGGATTACCGCAGAGTGAAGCGTCCGGGTGTGCCGAAAAAACGGGGGCCACCCACCGTTAATGAGGTGACCGTTTGCCCTGTCAAACAAATGAATCTTCACGTTCGACGGTCGGTTGTGAAACAATGGGAATGTTGCGGAGTCCCAAACTGGCTGACATAATAATTCAAGACTTCAGTAGTAGTAGTAGTATTTTTCTCTCCCTCTCTTTCGTTTTGTTTTCATGGCCTGCTTCGTCAGGCTGCGGCCGGAGTCATTTCGACACTTTTTTTTTCCTATTCGCTCACGTGCCTGTGTATGTTTTTTTTTGTGGCTAGTTCGGACGTGACGTAACTACCGAATGAATGAAATGTCTCTGCGCACTCGGTCAGATCGAAAAATTCACTGCTTTAGTCAACGGAAGACGTCCATTGAGCCGAATATTTGAACGCGAGATGATTGCAGATGATTGAAAACCGGCATATCCTGTGTTCGAATCGGGGCCTGATTTACAAAATTCCATCCACTCCTGGAGGTCACCGGAACGCTCTCCAGCGGAAAATTCGAGTTGCGTGTAAACTTTCGATCGTTCATTCATCGGGGCTCGCACGAGAAACAACAGCTGCAGGGCAGAGTGCACTTACACTTCGCACTAGTCCAGGGGTGGGGGCCCGAAGCGCGATTTTAGTGAATTAAATAGTAAATAAAATGAGGTAAGTAGGACGTGATGCATTAGTTAGTTGCATTAAAAATAAACGCGCACGATTGTCGGGCGGTTTTGTGCGCGGCGGCTCCTATCTCGAACGGGGTGCCAAGCCAGGAAGCCAATGCAATTGCAGCACACCGACGGGGGGCGATGAGTGACTTAGCACACTGTATATATTTCATTTACCAGTAAACAAACTTGTATGAGGTATGGATAGAAATTATCACTTTCACACACTTGAAAACTGACAGTCTATACAGTCTATGCGTACGGAGCATACGGCAGTTTTCCAAAGGCGCCACCGAGCATGTCACACTATCCACGCTTCGACTGGTTAGACATTTTCAGGGTCAATGAATTAGTAATGTAGACAGTGTCGTAGTGTGGGTGAAAATTTTTTTGTGCAATTAATTTATCAGGAAAATAATTTCTTTCGAATTTTTTCCACACACTGATATCATCATGTTAAGAAATAGTATTAGGAATTGATACCATTGCAAATTATCTCATATCTCTCAACTGTATGATAGCCATCATTACCGACTACTCCCAGCTCCCCATCATTCACAGAGAAGGATAAGTGAAAGAGGAAACTCATTATTCTCTTCCATAGGTGATTTGGGTTGGTATGAGGTCTAGGATTCGCTCGAAGCTAGTGATTCGACCATGTTAAAAGATGGAACCAAGAATGAAAAAGTTGGGTTTCATCGTAAAATATTAAAATTGAAATTAGAACAATCTCTCTCTGACTGCATCATTCCTGTCAAATTAGGAGTCCAATTTCTATGATCATTAGTTCAATGTAATATAAATAGGACTTTTAAAACTTTAGCTTGGATAAAAGGAATAATTTTCTTGATTGATTTGCTCATTGAGAAGATTTCTTTTCCACCACAAAGAGGGATTTGAGAGGGATTGCCATGCGCGAAAATTTTCTATTGGAAAGGTTCAAATTTAATAACAAATGTGAGTGGTCGTAGACTTTTGCTCCTACTATTCACTGCACCGGTATCGCATCCTTTGACGTAGGGCTACGTATTTGTTTTCTATAGTGGAGTGCGAATTCAAAATGCGGCCAATGAAACCAATACAGATGAAGATACGAAGAACAGAAAAGATAACTACTATTCAAATGTTCAAAACAAAATCTAACAATGATTTTGGTAATAGTTGTGCAGTCTTACGTCAACAGTTCGAACAAACCCAAAGAACTATCCCTTGTAGTATTTTTTTTAGTAGTAACAATTTGAATGTCTTTAAGTTTTAACTAAAATCTTACGGGTTTTGTAATTAACTCTACAATGACTATCTGTTTCATGGTAGCTAAAATCAATTCCACTTTCTACAAGAAATATAATACTATTTAGGTCATTTTGAAGCATTGATTACAACCTTTTGTACGGAATAACAACTTAGCAAGATTTTAAACATTACCATTGGTTTTTTTATTGCATTGCAACTCAAAACGCAAAAAATCGGATGTTGTACCGTAGCATTTATTGACATCAAATAAATCTTAAAATACAAAAAAAAGAGAAAATGACATTAACTTTTATGATTCATTTTCAGAACGCTTGCTTTGACGCAGCGAATCTGATTTATACCAAAATTACGATGAATGCAAAAAAAATTTATGGAGTATCATTAGTATCATAGTTGGTGCGATTAGTTATAATCCTTATTTTAATCTATACATTCACGATAAAATTGAAAGCGCGTAATTTTCATTTGTATTCAGAGAAAGCCTTAAAAATCATAAATAAAATCTAAGACATTCTTACGAACAATTTCAATGTTTATCATGAAATAGATATTAAAACTTTCTTGATTTTCAAAAGATTTAATGCAGGTTTATGCTGATTTTTTGTTTTGTTTTATAAACCTTATGAAGAATGGTGGTTCACTTGGATGGATTATATCTTATAGTGGTTTTCAGCGGGATTTTGTGTGTTGAGTTTACAGTTTTATTTCGAGATTTTTTTTGCCCACCTCACCAAAAAGCTTCAATTTGTGAAGCACCCTGGTAGTGGACGCAAACTAATCTCATCTCAAAGGAAAGAAAAACAAATCGTTCAAAATACAAAATACTAAACGCAAGTTTTACGTAACAATAAATATAATAATATAAAAAAAACGCTGTGATGTTTGTATTTTCATGATGTGCAATTTAACATTATTAAAAAATATATTGCGGAATCCCAGTGAAAATGATTTCCTTTTAAGGGATCCACAATGATACAGATTAACTGAAAAATTATACAAGAATGAATTACTGTTGACAGTTTGTAAAACAAGGAATACATTAAGGAACTACATTAATTGAATATCTCGCTCAGTCTATGCCTAAAATGACGCTTCAGTCTAGCTCGGAATAAGGCACTGCTGGATGTTCTTTGTATGTCAAGTGGAAGTGCGCTATATTTTATTGGACCAACAAAATGAATCTTTTGACCAATGTTTGTGACAGCTCGAACGCTGAAGCAGGTTGTTACTACGACGTGTAGTTCGAGAGTGAGTTAAAGTTGGAAACTGTAAATTATGATGAGTTGAGGGGTTGTGTAGGATATCATGAACGAACAGTAATGTTTGATCATCACATAAGTATGCTAGAGGTAAGATGTTATGGGTATTCTCGGAGTATAACAATAAGCTTGAAAACAGTAGGGGTTATTGAAGATGTTTTTGAGACACCTGTTTTGTAGAGGGATCAGGGTCATTTCGCCGAAAGCCATTTCGCAGAAAGACGTTTCGCCGAAAGTCATTTCTCCGAAAGGGTTATTTCGCCGAATGGGTCACTTCGCCGAATGCCATTTCGCCGAATGTCATTTCGCCGAATGTCATTTCGCCGAAAGGGTCATTTCGCCGAATCCTGAAATCGTCTTGAAATCGTAATTAGAATTGATTTAAATTAAAGACAAACGAAAGATGATAGCGTTAACGCCCGTTTTGATAACCTACCATTGTACTTCTTCAATAATTATTGAGTTTATAATAGCATTGATGGTATTGTCAGGATTAAATGGAGCTGTGTCGTCGGCAAATAACCGCGGAGTCCCTGTGAGTTGCAGGTTACCTATAACATTAATATACAAAAGAAATAATAGTGGTCCTATCTTGCTACCCTGTGGCACTCCAGTGTTTATGGCAGCAAGATTGCCACAGTCGCCCTCGATGAACACGAATTGTTTTCTGTTGGTCAAGTAACTACTGATAATAGAGTTAGCGATGTCCGTAGCACTGAAGTTTGTCCAATCTCGCTAATTATATTGTGTACCAATTCAATGGTAGTAGTATGTGTGCTAGAACCTTGTCTAAAGCCATACTAGGTTTGTTTAAAAATTCGAATAGTCTATTAACCAATAGTTTTTAAAAGATTTTGTGGAAGACAGCCAGAGTCAATATAGGACAATAATTATTAGAACCACAACGATCACCAGAGTTATAAACAAAAATAACTTTAGCTAATATTTTTAGCTAATTCTTGGCCGATATTGGAGAAAAAATTGTTGAATATCTCACAAACTGCAGAGTTTACATTAGTTTTCCAAATTCATCCATAGACAATGAGAGCCTTTCACTTGAACTGTTTTTGAAATTATTCTCGTATGTTTTTCAAGTAGGGAGTTATATACATGCACTATAGATTGTAGAACTCTTGATTCAATCGACGATTGTTAACATTTTTTTTTCGTTAGGGTCATTGGTTCCCTCTCAACAAATTTGAACGTCGTTAAGATTTGAGAATGGTCACTTAACTCCTTATATATTGTGTTGTTACGAAACCGGTCAGTGTCATCAAGCTTGCATAGAATATGATCAAGTTTGTTGTCGCTAATTGGTCTGGTTGGACCCTACAGATGCGCTAACTTTACCAAATATGCGATATTATGATGAAAAAAAGCTTTTTATTGCCTTTTGATATATTCCTCTTGCGTTCAAAATAACTTCAACCGAATCGAAACAAATTCCGGATCTTCACAATGGTCAACATATTTTATGAAATGAAACATTCCGAAAGTAAAGCAAATAGATTTATGTTCAAGCGGGATATTGAAATAAATTAGTTGAAATTCCAATTGGAAGAAATCAATGCCCCCTATTCCAATAGAATATTCTTCGATTGTTCGGATTTTAACCACAAATAAAAAAAAATTCACTGGAGAAAAAATAGTGCTCGCACATCACTTTTCCTGGTCCCCAGAAGTCAGTTCCAGATTTCAGGCTCAACACTCAATTCCAGGATTCAGTTACACAATCCATTTCCTGAATTCAGATGTAAAATCTATGTTCAGATTTTAGAATCCAGGTGCATAACCAAGATTTAGAATTCCTAAATTTAATTCAAGAAACTAGCAGATCCAGAATTCAGCAGCTCCAGAATCCAGTTCCATTTTAGAATTCAATCTTCTAATCTTAGTCCAAAATCCAAGTTCAGAATTCAGTTTTTAAATCCTGGTACAGAATCCAGTTTCAGAACCAAACATCAGTTTCAGCTTCCAAGGCCTGAATTCAGTTCCAGATTTCATTTCCAGAATTCGTTTCCAGAATCCAGTTCCAGAATCCTAGTGCAGAATTCAGGTCCAGAATGGAACAATTTGTACACGAAAAGTCATAGGATTCTAGCAGAGCCATGAATCTCGTCACAATGTTGTTATTGATGAGATTTATTGGGACATTTATTTTTTTTTCCATAAATAATTTATTGGGACATTTATATCACCTACAATAAAACACGTATGGTATCGTAATCGTAATAGATTTATGATGTAACACTGTATGACTACTACAAGCTTTTACCTAAACTAAAAATGTTACTTGGGATAACCTTACAGAAAAATAAAATAAAGTATGTTCGCCTTCAAAGTGTTTATTAAAATTTTGGAAGAAGCGAATATTTTCAAGTTCGCCTCGGGTGCCAAAAACGCTTACTACGGCTCTGAATGTAGACAATCTTCGCCAGCCGCGTCCCAGCGCGGCTAATCAAGTCATCGACGAGAACGCAGAATGTGGGTTGCGTTCACATCTTTGTCAAGACAGAAAGACAAAGGTCCATTTGGGTACAGTCCGTTGACACCGGCCGATGTCGACCTGAAATGGGACAAAATTCTAAAAAATCACTTCCTTCGTCGGTCTCATCGTGTCTAGGGTTACATTTTCAAAACAAGTACTCCCGGTACTCGACGACGACGACGACGTCGACGGCAGCCAGATGCCAGAAAAAAAGTGAGGAAAATTAATTTTATTACTCACCGGTTTCGAGCCGCCGCAGCTGGCCGATGACGACGACGACGACGGGTTTATTGAAGTGCAACAATGGCGTTGACGACATCCGATTATGCGGGACTGCCTGGCCCGCATTCTAGGCGAGAGTTGAATGGACTTAGGCAAGAAGAATACGGTGTGGTACGGTACGGATCTAGTACTTGGGAACTGACGGCACAGCGGATAATTGCAGTCGTTAAGAACGTTTACAAAACACTGTCAAAATGTGAATAGTTGTGGCGCAGGTTACTCGCTTATTGTTTTTCCCAAGTTCAACGGTCCCCACTGCGAGTCAAAATATGTCCGAATCAGACGTTCTTTATCCGCTGCGGTCGTAAACAGGAACACAAGCTGTCGCAGTTAATCGGCTTGTGATTAAGAGTTTCTGCCGTTACTTTCACTTGGTTCCGGACACTATCAGCACACTATCGCAGATTGGCTGTGGTGGTCACAGTCTAGTTGTACCCGGCCGTATATAGGTCAAAGCATGTTTTGACGGTCGCCAACTGGAGGTTTGTTTGAAAGTTACAAGGTGCATCCGTGCAGTGCAGGGCCACTTTCCATTTTTCTTCTACGAACCGCCCATCGTCACCAGGCTTACTACTGCTACTACGGTGAAATGAAGCCGTACAAGTGAAAACACATAATTTAATGCTACTTCAGGTACAGGGTTCGGTTTTTCCATGTGCACTCTTCCGACGCATTAGATTTGCTGGGATGACTCGGCATGCATCGTTCGCAGAAAAGAATGAGGCCCATTATCGTAATGGATGCAACCAATCAGTGAACATTCGTTTGCAGTTTGCCGCTTTACCCAGAAACTTCTGTGTCGTCCAGTCCAAGGATTGACGTGTTGCCAAGACGGAAAGTGACACTCCCCGATCATGCGGAAAAGAAAGCACTGCCGCAATCCCAAATCAAACCAAACCAAACCAACAAACTGTCGTCGATCCGGGCCCAACTTACCAATCGTCGTCGTCGTCGTCGAACCTCTCTCGTTAATTCAATGCTATTATTACTATTCAGCCGCCTCACCAACCTGTTCCGTGCCGCCTTCCTTCGATTGTGCCGCCTTCACTCACCCGCTTCACCACACTATCTTTCTCTCTCACTGCTATTATTTATGTATATCTTGCTGTAATACAATAAGCCTTGACCCACTTTGTAGGCTCGAACTCGCGGCTGTTGTGTGTGCAGTGGCGGCGGCGGCGGCTGTTGCTGCTGCTGCTGATACTGTTCCTCTTGCACACACACTGCACTGCCGCCGCGTCGCTGTCAATTCAACAAACCAACATCGCTCGGCTCGCCAACTTCGATGACTGACTGTTGTTTTCTTCACATTCTTCGCACACTCCAAACCCTCTGCTGCTTTTCAGCCTGCCGATTCTTCATCGACACGATCATCATACCGGACGGCACTCACAGTTTTTTTTTTGTTGGTTTGTTTCGCATTCATATTCATCAGCAAACGTTTTTGATGTAATTTAATCAGACACTTCAGAGCGACACCTCCCCCCCCTCCCCTCCTCTCACGAGCCACAGACAAACAGCTGGTCGTGATTTCGGTCGTTTTTTTCTTCTTTCCTTTTCGTATTTCTTTGTTTTCCCTGGACGCTTGTACCGTCCCCGTCGTCTTCGCAAAGGAAGTATAGGTGAGAAAATCATCGCTTTATTCCGTCATACAGCCGCCGCCGCCGCCGCAGCCGCCACGGTACTGACCACTCCACTAAGGAGGAACAAATCATCCGGTAGCATTGAGCCTCCGTCTGGCTCCGTCTCCGTTCTCGAGGATGGATGACGAAACAACGGAAAGTACTGCCAATCTCGGGAGCAATCGATGTCGAAACTTGTTTCTGTTTTTTTTTCTTGTGCTGTTTCGAATTTGCATCGACTAGAGCTCGCGCAGTGCCTACTGCGTTTTACCTTGCCCCTTCTGACAGTAGCAGCAGTAGCAGCAGCCGTTGTTTCCTTGATGAATAATACACAGCTATTTGTCACCATTCAGCGATTGGTCAATAATAATAGACCCACGGAAATTTGGTTATCGACGCAGCGAGTCGCGTCCTTCCGATGTAAGCTGAATTTTAAATTCGGAGTGTTTTGTAAACTTGATAATGGGAATTTTCCGACGAACGCGCTTAGTTTCAAAACTAGACCAGATCTCGTGTCACCTGTCCATCCAAATCATTGCATTTGTTTTGACAAGTTTGTCTTAATTTCAGTCTGTCAGTTTACAATCCACCGTACAGAAAGCACACTCCGCACTGTCAACATTCAACCAAAAACTATCGCTTTATCGGAACAGGCAGCGGCAATCTGTCACCTGGCCTTGTCCCACATTTTTTTCTACTTCATTCTGATGACCACGCACCGAACTATTACTACAACGACGGATTTTCCCAAAAACACAAATCCGCACCCCTCCACTCGCCTGTTCCCATTACGGTGGGATTCCATTCTCTCTAGGGCCAAACACCGCAGACGACTGAAATCCCACCGCAGAAAATTTCACGGTTTTTCACCCGACGTCAAATTTTCGAACGCACAGACCGATTGGTTGGAGATCTCGCAAACAAATCAAACATTAATTAATTTCCAGTTCAGCTTCTCATTCAAATTTCAATTTCAATTCGTTGTGGGTAAAAGCTTTTTGAATTTTGACGACTCCCCCGCCCCACCATACCATCGTAGGGAGTTCGTCAAAATCCGGAGTTCATTTACTCCCTAATAAAATTGCGCAAACAAAATGGCGCACGCCAGCAACCATTCGTGGCTCGGGAATCGCAAACACCAGAAACGTCTGCTTAATTAAACACTGAATAAATAATTAAAGTAAACTTCAATTCCTTCCAACTTCTTTTCCCTCCAATCAGCAGCGGGTTCCCGGCAGCGAAAGCAAAAGGATTTTCCGCAGAACACTCGCAAAGTGGTGGCATAAACAAAGCACCATAATCAGCTCGCTTCTCATCATCATCATCATCATCATCATCGTTATGAGGCGATGACTTTCTCCGACCGTCCTCCGCGCCAAGAACGGTTGGTAAATCGTTCACAATACGCGCCCGTTTACGTTCAAGGAGCTACCAACCAGCTACATATAATGTGGGTCTTGTCGGGAAATTGCATATTGAAGGGCACCAAAAACAAACTAGCAGCATAGTCGTAAAAATAATCTAATATCTAACCCTCTCTGCTTTACCCGCCCGGTTTTACTGTGACGACTCCCGCGAGAGGAAAACCGATGGAACGGTTCTGGGCTCCACCCTTTCGATAGAACTGCACTAAAATGCACAGCAAGCAGGATAAAATGCAACATTTCATTCAGCTTTTATGTTCACTCTGGAACCCGTGTTTATATTTTCTCGGATGAAACCCAGTCCCAGTGGGAAAAAAAAACGGGAGGAAATTAGCGAATAAAACACAGATGTGCTGTTCTTTCGGTTGACTATGCTCATAAAACTGCTAACAGAAAAAAATATACTTTTCGGTTGACACTCAAAAACGACCTAACGGTTGACTGAAAACTAACAAAAACTGGGTCAATTCATGCTTTCACCAGCACAGAAGGCCATGGAAATCTATCAGTTTCTCATCAATCAACCAATTACTCAACCCAAAACCCGAACTCCTCCCAGTTAAGTAGATCTATTAGTTTGATGATGGATCAAACCGATTATTATTCAGTCAATCATTGTTCGCTCTCAGTAAGTAGCACAATCAAGGAGCTACCCCCGAATCCCCAATCCACGGACGTTCTCAAACGACGACACGCTTTGATGCTTCTCCGATCCAATAACATTACCAGCAATAACTATACCATGTTTATATGCATCAACACAACCCCCTCTGCGAATCCTGCCCATCATAATAACTTGAATACCTTCGAAAAATTTGTCGTTACATAAAAACACGCTCCTTCGGTTGGCTCTGGCTCTCTGTCTCTCAGTCAGAACAGTTCCAGGAGGTACCGGGAGAAGCAGAACTCACACGCCTGTACTGTGGTGCCTTCCGAGAGCTGGTCGTCGTCATCGTCGTCGTCGTAGTCGTCGTGGTAGTACACTAGTCTAGCCATATTGATCCGTTTTGCCGCTCGAAACCGTTCAGCGACTCGACCCGTTCGGTGCAGCAGCAGCAGCAGGCGAGGTAACTTTCCCAAATGGAAGGATTTTCACTTTTCTCTTAGTTTTTCGCATCGTCTTCTTCCCCTTCCCTCCGCTTTGCCCAACCGTTGAGTGATCCAACCCTGAGAGAAAGTATTTTCACTTTCACTACTAATGCCACCCAAACCGCCTTTCCACCCACTGGTAGACTGACTGACTGGATGACTGACTGACTGACTGACTGCTGCTGCTTGTGGGAAACTCGTTCGCCTCGTGCACTGCAATATGATGAATGTGAAGGAAAAGCTTCCCACCCACTTCGACGGTGTACGAAGAGCGAAAAACAAAACAACGGAGAAAAGCTCAGCCAGCTCCACTGGTGCGAACAGGATTTTCCCTCAAGACGAGACTGATACACGTGGTGTCGTGAATGGTGCTTTGCCAACCGCGACCGGATCCTTCGAGTAATGCCGATGTAAGTTCGAACCGATGTCAAAATCAACCTCATCCAGCTCGCTCATTGTCAGATCGAACCGGAAAATTTTCATTACATTCACTCCAAACTGGTAGGTTTCGTGTATTGTTCGAACTAATGGAGATGCGTTCTACAGATTCGCTATTCTATTACCACTATAGTCAAATCGCTTGCCAAACTAGCTATTTTTGACGTGAATATCTTAAATTTTCTCGGAAATAATTTAAGATTAAATTTTTTCTAGTATGAGATAACCACAAATATTTCAAAATAGAAGTTTTTTAAATTGTTTAGTATGAACGAGCATTCAGGTGAATTCAGTGCCAAAATAAGGCGCGCAAAATTTCCATCGAACGATACGCTTTTCGTGCAAAAACCGACACATAGAAATACGGAATATTTTCAGTAATTGAGTGCAGTGGGCTTACGACACATTTTGTTCGATGGTAAAACAGGTGCTAACTGCATATTGTTATAAACCATGAAGGAGACACATTTCTGCATGTTGTTTAAAAGACGGCCAATTCACAGATGTTTTCGAGATCTGATGTATACTTTAGCGAAACTAGTCATGCGATGTGTGAGTCCGTGAACCGATTTTTATTGAGTGCTGTATGAAAATGAAAAGCATTAATTTTTTCAATGCTTGCAAGCAAGGTGTGCCTAGGAGATGTAGTTATGTTAAAATTTTAAATTGGACTATTGTGTTATGTTCGAATTCTTTATCCGAACTCTTTTATTGTAGTAGTTATAATAAAAATCCTATAATCATCAAAAAATAATTCTATTTTAACTCAAAAATCATAGATAAAAATTGTTACCAATAAATCCAAAGCTTGTGCACATGCGTGCCTCTACGCACACAGAACGTTTAGTTAACTTTAACGTACACGCTGAATATTCCCGATGGTTCAAAGCAACAAAACGTTCAGTTGTCTATCAAACCAAAACAAATAGTAGTTTTGAACTGAGAAATCTGAATCTGCTTACTGTAAACTAACACATTCCTAACAGGGCCTAAAAAATATAACACGATTTTTTTTTGGTTCAAAATTAACTTTATTCGTCAACGTAATCTTCATCTAGAGCAACGCAATCATTCCAGCGCCGCTCTAGCATTCCAATGCCACTTTTGTAGAACGATTTATCTTTTGCCTCAAAATTGGCCTCAGTTTCATCGATAACCTCTTCATTCGTGCGAACTTTCTTACCGGCGCCTATATTTTTCAGGTCTGCCAACAGCCAGTAGTCGCTGGGAGCCAAATCTGGCGAATACGGTGTATGCGAGAGCAATTTCAAGTTCAATTCATGTAGTTTTGCCATTGTTTTGATTGACGTTAGTTTCTTTGAAATTTTAGTCTTCAAACGCTCCAATAACGCTATATAATATTCACTGTTAATTGCATTCCCCCACTCGAGATAGTCGATGAATATTACACCACGCACATCCCAAAATACCGAAGCCATAATCTTTCCAATCGATTATTGTGCTTTCGGGCGCTTTGGACGAGCTTCACCAGTTGCTGTCCATCGTTTTGACAATCGTTTTGGTTCTGGAGTGAAGTGATGGATCCATGTTTCATCCATTGTCACATATCGACACAAAAGTTCCGGTTTGTTACGTTTAAATATGGACAAACACTGCTCAGTATCATCAACACGTTCTCGTTTTTGAACAACAGTGAGCAAACGCGGTACCCACTTTGAACAGAGCTTTCTCATAGTCAAATGCTCATGCACACAAAGATAATACGTTCTTTTGATATCTTTACGATGTCAGCTAACTCACACAACTTCACTTTTTGGTCATTCAGAACTATTTGGTGGATTTTTTTATGTTTTCTGGTGTTACCGCCTTATTTGGACGTCCACTGCGTTCCGCATCATCAGTGTCTCTACGACCACGTCCAAAATCAGCAAACCAATGCTTTATTGTTGTTTCTGATTGAGCTTTTCAAGCCTCTTTGCTTTGCTTGAACGGTATTTTCTCCCATCAAGAAGCAATGTAAAATTACAACACAAAATTGTTTTTGATTCATTGTTCTGAAAATGACAAAAGTAGCGTCACTCTTAGCACAACAACTCTCAAACTAATGAAAAGAATATGACATTTTAACAGCTGTCTTTTAAAGGTTAGTTGTTAATTGAACAAAAGGTGACTGAAATAAATAAATCTATGTGTTAGGCTCGGAAGTTTTCTGCCCATGTGTTAATTGGTCTTGTCCCCTACAAATACCTAGTCTGTTCCGCCTAATAATTGCAGCGTTACAATTCTGCAAAAAAAGAATTGTAAGTTTTCAAAATCCATACGTGCGATTATCGGTTTTCAACAATGTGGAAAAAGCATGTCAGTTTTGCTCGTATTCACTTCATCCTGTTCTGTCTCTGACATTACCCACCCATATTTTTTTTCAAATAATAAGTGTTTTCGAGTTGATCCGAATCTGTGTCTGACGTTATGCAACCGAGAAAAAAAACGAAAAGGTTATCCATAACTTTTTCTTAAAACTGTGCACTCGATGCATGTTCTGTCTACACTTTCCCAATGATTTTTCTACAATTTGGTTTACAATGGATACTGATATTCTTGCTTTATTTCACATTTACTTATTTTAATTATGTGTTTATTTTATATATTCGTTTATTTAGGAGTAGGAAAAAGCCCATTGGATTCAGTTTGTGTCAAAATTGCTCTCCAACAGGCATAAAACCTCCTTATCTTTTGCATCAATGGATTACAATCATCCAAATGACACATTTTTCTTATACTTAATTCAAAATTATTATTAATACTAATTAGACTAATTTTAATATTGATTAGACTAAAACTAACTAAATTTAATTAGGCAGCAATATGAGGAACAGTTTCGGCAAAGGGTTCGTTGAATCCGTAATTAGTTCTAGTGCGTGGAATCCGAAAAAAGAAATAGGTACGAAGATTACGAGCTGTAAGATCTCAAAGCAATCGATTCATGACTGAAGAAGATCTACTACAAAAACTGCCTTGCAAACATGGCGGCGGACAGATAATAAATCAAGGTCAGACAGTTTACATCTGTTTTGCTCGAAGGCTCAAAGGGTTTCTCCATGGAAAACGACGAAGTGCGAAATGGACGAATTTGCGTTGCATTGCTTGAATTCAGATATCGTTTTGGTAGTAAAACTACCAGACAACCGAGGCATACTCAAGCGAAGAGTGCACCAAAGCGCAATAAAGTGCTTTCAAGAAGTCTATATTTTAAAAGTCATTAGTAATGCGTAAAATGAATCCTAACAGCTTGAAGGCTTTGAAGAGTGTAGATTCAATATGCTCCTTGAAATTTTCTTGCAATTCAATTTAGAATCAAGCAGGACACCCAGATCTTTTAGCGATGAGAATAGTTTGAGAAATACTATAGTCGAACTTGATTGAAGACTGTTTACGATTAAAAGAAATGACGGAACATTTAGAGGCATTCAAAACCATTCTGTGGATATAACACCAATATGTCAACTTTTTCAATTGTTCCTGTGATAACTCTGAATCAGTTCGGGATTCGATAATATGAAATAGTTTGAGATCATTTCACGCACTTGATCGAAAAATTTAGTTTGTGAAGGTAAAGTAAAAATATGAAAGGTCTAGGATGACTTCCTTGAGGAACTCCACAGGTCACGGCGGTTGGTGAAATAGTACAGTCTCCAATTTTCACTATCATTTCGCGGAACATTTTTGAAATCTTTGATCCGTATCTCGCTTTAAGTATTCAGTCTTCCGCAAAAAGTTTCCATTTTATATTTCACCGTCAAGAATACTACCTGCTAACGTCAAAGCATTGAAATTGTTTACTCCATGCTGACTCTGTTAAGAGTACATTAGGATATGATATTTGTTGATAAAACTATCAAACTTATGTCTACCAACGCTGCTCACTGTTCTTCTGGTAAAATTCGCTAAAAAAAAGGAACGTTCAAACATTGAAATCAAAATACAACAGATCTCAAAAACTGCAGCAGAGATTTTTTTTTTTGAGTAGTATATCTAACAAAATCTTGGTTCGTCCAATTCTTAACACACGTAATGATTTCATGTGTGGGGATTTTTGACTTACAGTAAATAAGATAAAATGGTAAATGAACATCAGAGCAAAAAAGTGCAAGAAATTCAATTAAACAAAACGGATTGATTAATGTACATACAGCTAAATCAGTAGCTGAAAGTTCAACTGTAACAAAATAATGTGCGCAGTACCGAACACGAAACCATTAGATACCCGATCTCATATTGCGAAGAATATGGCCATCATAAGTAAGCATCGAACTTTATATTCAAAATTGCATGTGAGAAATTGTTTACGGTGACAGGAATGCTCTGAGTTTTTTTTTTTCTCAGCAGTGGCGACTCGTCCTCATGTGCACCTTGTGAACTGCACAACCGTTCAAATTAAAGGAATTAGCTGCATCCCCATCATCATTCAATTATTTGTTTATATTATCTATCTATTCGATGAAAGCATGTCGGGTGGCACGGTGGTTCGCTCTGTTATGTTTGGCTCTGTGAGAACCTGTATGCGCACCTTCATGAAAAGCTTCAGTGGCTTATGCTTATGGCACTTGAAAATTAATTGCTATCTTAGTTGCAACGTCGAAGCGGTTTTATTGATGAAGTTATTGACAGAGTTACTCGACGTGCAGAGCGCCTCTATCTATCTTCTATTTTATCGATGATATGAAAAAAGTTTTATAAAAGCAAAATCTCCAGTTTTCATTTACTACGAACTTCTACATCTGATGTCATACCGCATAATAACTGCACAACCCGTAAATTTTGTCACGAGACGCCACTGTTTTTCAGGAATCTATAATGATGTGAATGTCATGCCTAAGGGGTTAAACAAGCTGATTCCTTCTTACGTGGCCATTTGTCGACGGACAGTACCCATGTGACAGTTTGCTGGTAACCTACAAAAATCAGCTATCATAGCCAGGGATGCCAGTTTTTTTTCATTGAACAATCCATGCTCAAATTTCACATGAACATTGTGGACGGAACCGTTTTTGTGTCAAATAAATAGATAAATAAACTTCCGCAGGCAGTATTTCGAATTTGGGAAATTTGTGTTAGTTTGTGCTCACTTACAGTGGTGTACTTTTCAAAATCTGTGAAAATCATTGAAAATTTGTGATACACAGATTGATATGTTTAAATTATATGAATTCGTTTATGTTTATATTTTTTTTCGAACAAAATCTCGAATTAGAATTAAATTTCATAACGCTCCGTTGAGTTCAAAGACGCTAGGTTTATTCTGTTTGGATACTACAGTTGACTAATTGGAGCTAAACAAAATGTTTTTTTCGGACACGTTTCGAATCTAAACGACAGCCCCATGAACCATTTTAAACGATAACGATTATTTAACTATTTCCCTATCTGAATCGCGACAATAATTTTACCGATTATTTCCACCGACAAGAAATCAAACCCCTCTGAGTCTGAGCTCCACAGTCGAAAAGTCAAACAGTCTGCTGCTCGCCTACTTTCTGCTGGAGGCATATCTCTACCCACGGCTCTCTTGCTCTTACCTTAAAGAAGTGCCACGCTTGCTTTGCTAATAACGTGTGACGTTCACACACTGCGGCAAAAAGTTGTTTCAATCATGGTCAAAAGACTAGTGTTTTCAATGTGTTTTCGAACCAATCAGATCCCCCGTGTTGAACCTGGTCCTAACCCAAACCAACCCCCATCAACTATCAACTTCCATAATCATGTCAAACATCTTATAAATCAGCAAACAATTTCCGTCTCGGCTTCGTCTGCTCGGTCATTTTCATACGCCGCATAACCTTGAACCATCAGTTTTTTTCCTTTTCCGAGAAGGCCGTGCTTTTTTTTGTGTCCGTTTTTTGCTACACATCAAAAAGGATTCCAGTCGATTGGCGAGACAGCACTCGTTTTGGGCGGTGGCAAGCGGAAAAGGAAATGGAAAACCTATCGATTTTCCGCTTCTAACTCCTAACGGGCAGACAAACAACAACAACAACAGACCGATGATGTCTAGCCTCCGGGCTCCTGACATTCTTATGGGTAGAAGTTGTCTTCCCCGGTGTCGGCATCGGAAGACATAATTCCGATCGCCATCAATTTCATCTTTTGGGCAGCTATTGAACGCCTCTCGGTTTACGATGTCAGCGCCGATACGAGAATTGAGAACCTATTCAGCCCAGGCCAGCGACCTGGCGAAGCTCACCCCCTTCACTGTTTTATTTATGCTGCGCCATTTTTTCCGCTTTGCGCTTGTATGTGTGCCTGTGTGTGTGTGTGTGTGAAACCATGAGCTTCGGTACGATAAAGACGTCGTTCCGATCGCGGGAGCAAATTTCCATATTCATGACCGCACTAGTGAAAGCAGCAGAGGAAAAGGTTCTCGTGATTAAACACGGGATGGCTCTGACCGACCAGCGAAAAAAAAACATAACAACATAAACAGGATTATCGACCGAATCGGAATGGCAATTAAAATTTGTCACAGGGTGCTCGAGACTGTGACCAGGTTAATTCCAACCTAACTCCCCCCGAACCACAACTTTCTACCGTTGGCCATGCGGAAAATTCTTCTGCGCTCGGTTCGAACAGTTGGAGAACTTGCGTTGAATTTATTACATTTCACTAAAGTAGCTCAATTGAAGTGAAAAACATTTGCGAACCAGTTATTTGAACAAAGCAGCCTTCCGATGAGAAAACCGTGAACATTCAGGAGCAGGACTGCCAGACAAAATAACCTGTCCCGTTGTCATGGCAACTAGGTAGAACGATCCCCAATTATCTCGCTAATTGCAAACCGATTTTATTCAACCAAAAAGAAAAAAAAACTCCTCGCCCGCCATCCTTGTGGCCAACAACAGCTCACAGCCCGTCACACATTCGTCCATTCATCAGCGAATTTAGAAAAGAACGGAGGTCATTTCCTTTCCCTTGAAAGCGTTTTACTTTCGCTTCATATTTTCCTTTATTACAAGCTTCACCGGTTTGCGCTGCGGATTGGTTGCGGCTATCGTCATCGTCATCGTCATCATCCTCGACAACGATTGCGCGACACACAGACACAGGACCTTTCCCGCGTGTTCCAACCCGATGAAAGGAAACTAGACCAGCCACCACCACCACCCCAGGGTAAAATGCCAGATCGCGTGAGCCAGCAGAAAAAAAAGCTCTCAAAAAGTCACGAACTTGTTCGCTTTTATTACTAAATAATGTGATGGCAAATAAAATGAGCGAACGGGAACGGGCGTCTTCCCCCAAACACCATCGGTGCTTCCGCTTTGCTGTCCTGGGGAGCGAAAAGATTTCCTTGCCGTTCCGGCGACCATCTGCCAATGTCTATCTGGTGCTGTGTCGCACCAACGTCGTTTTGACGGATGCAGTCGGGTGATGATAAAATTTGATGATAACGATAATGACGCAATGGGAATGTCGAAACGAATAAGCCAGTAGCAGCAGCAACATAAGCGTGGATGAACAGATTTTCCCACCCCTGTTCAATTTTCGATCTAGCTCTATGTGGAAATGTTCGGATAAATCAAAGGGGCGTGTCATCGCCTACTTTGCTGTCTATATATATAGGAAAAATATGACCACCTTTTGTTTGACCTGTTACAAACACACATCAATGGTTACTTCGATCAAACTGCAACATTCCGTACGAACATTCAAACTCGTTTGAAACTGAAAATGCGTTTCTGGTATTAGATTCTTTACCCCAGCTTCCCCTACACAAGACATTGTGTCGTGACATTAGAAGTCTATTAAACAGAATTGGTTGATGTCTAGACCGGTAACTGATAGAATCTTCTTTTGCTTCTTTTTTCTCTGATCTATTCACAGTGGACACCGAGCTACCGCTACCACCTCAGACGCCGAGTCCGCCGCCCCAGCAGCGGCTATCATCGCAAGCCCACCTCCACCATCATCTTCATCATCACAGCAGCAGTAACGGAAGCAGCGGGAGCCATCACCAGCAATCGTCCGGCAGTCTGCTCGCCAGTAGCCTCAGCCAATCGTCCCAACAGCACCGGCCTCTCCTGCACGGACTGCTGAGTGGCACGCACATACCTCAGGCACCCTACCACAGCCGGGGCTACAGCACATCCAGCACAGGTTAGTGGTAACCAAAAACGTGACCCGTAGGTCCGTTTCACCACCAAATCATTCAACCCGTGCACTTCAACCTCATTCGTCGTTTCGGATTTCCCCGACAGATCCCATTTTTATACCCCGTTCAATGTATTTATAGCGAATTCTCGGATTATGAATAATTAAGTTGCCGTCCTATTTTCGGCCAAGCCCTGGAGCTCATCTCCATCCAGCTCGCGGTTTCACGTCCTAGTTCCTAGTTCTATTGACCCTGATGTGCAACACCTTTTTTTCCCCCATTCCATTCTTCTACGCCGTCTTCTTCTCGACAAAAAGACAAAACACCGAAGGACCTCTCGTTCATCCGTCAAGTTTCACGCAAGACTGCTCACCACAATGGAACGGCTCGCGAGTTCTGATTCAGTTCAGGACAATAAAAATAAAAACAAGCTCAAACTTTCTTATCCCACTTTTCTACTGCTACTTCCCTTCAAATCAAGATGACGAGCATTGCGATCCGCGACTCCGCGTTCCCTCGATTCCCTCCGATGGTTGATTATCATGCGGAATTATTACATGCGACGAGTTGTAATTATAAATCTCCCCGCGCAAACCTTCCCTGCAGGCTCCTGCAGCACCGCACCGGTATGCGGTTTTACCTCTGTCCAGCCAGCGGCACCCAACCGCTGAAAGCATTAGCGAACGAAAATCCACGACGATGATGTGTACGCATTAGCATCTTTCCCATTGAAATTGACAAAGAACTATGCCGTTTGCCGGCTTACGTAATGATTTCAACTGATACGGCCGCACGGCGAAACAAGATAATGAGCGGTCAAGCAGGATCTTCCCTTCCCTTCATTGTGCCTCATTCGTGGACTTCCACGGTAGGAGAGAGGGGAAGCCGGTAAAGGAATGTATTTATTTTTATACGAGGAAATAAAAATAGCAGGCTTTGACAGAGCGTATCGTCCGTCCGTTGTCCTCACGGACGGGAAGTTCAACCCGGTGAGAGTTCTGCTGTTCGGCCAAATCTCGGCCATCAGGAGTTCTTGCTGTGAACTTTGTGTGAAGAGTACCTGCTCTTTGGTGCTCAGCTAGTGAATGAAATGAAGCATTTCGCGATTTATTTGACAGATACCAACTCGACGATTGAAACACGTGGCCTCCTACGATTTCCAAATCAGAAATGATGAGAAATGTGGTAATAATTACTTGTCTTTGAATTATTTCGAATCTATTCTGAATATGAAGTCAGTATAAATTAAACATGAAAAATGGTGTAAATTCTAGTTTAAACAAATTCAGTAACACTACAAATACGACTGAAGTCTGTACGAATATTCACACATTTTTACTTTATGAATAATCTATTAAATTGAATTGGCCATTCAAAATTTTGATGCCCTTTGAAAGAAAAAGATTTATAAACGCCTGGAGAAACCCTTTCAGGTTTGGAAATAGATAATAATAGCTGTAGGCCAGGTCTGGAGAATACGGGGGATGGTGGACCAATCCGTACGGCAAAACTAGAGCTCGCTCGTCTGACACGATCAGCTGGTATTCAAACACTAGTGGATAGATTGTCATGAAATTTGTTTTTGGATCAGCTACAGGCTTGTTCTCAACAAAAATAAACACTGTTCGAGCTAAAGATTTATTGGGGCCAGTCGAATCGCAGTTCGACAGTCATACAAATAACGATTCGTTTATTATTTTTATTAAGACTTTAAGATTCTCAACTTTTATCGCTTCCCAACGATTGCGAAAAGTTTAACACAAAACTACACTAAACAAATAGTAAAAATTCTAAAAATCTATAAAAAACTTTAAAATTTAAACGATAAATAGCTAAAATTCTTGTCGAAACTGACCCAGTGGAAATATTAATACGACTAAAGTGAATACGAATATGCAAACGTTTTTACTTTATAAGTAATATCTGTTGAATATTGCAATTTGAAAATCTGATATATTTTTATAAAAAGTCATTGCAGTTAACGAAGGTCCTTACTAATTTCAGATTGTCAGTACCCTACGGAAAACAGATTTGAAGTTGCAGAAATGAAAAACTTACAAAAATGTTAAACCAGAAACGGAACTCGAACACACAATTCCCCTTTAGAATATTCACTAAAAATAATGAGATACTAGACTTGTTATTAATTAACATTTATCAACGCCATTAACACTCACTCTACTAAACTGGCTTCATGACTCGTCAGTTTACTTATTCACTGGTCGATAGTTACTACTTTTGTAGTTATAAAACATAGAGCTGTTCAGTCATATCGCCTACCAAATAAGATATTTTTAAAAGCCTATCCACTGGTTGGAACTTTCTAAAATATTCCAAGTTCAATATTTGGCATGCTTTATCTGGTAGATGCTTTCGGATCCCGTAGAAACATGACCCAAATCTTTTTTAAGATCTATTAGCTATTATATGGGACGTTGGCTACTCAAAACCCTCTAAATTGGGGTGTTACAATTGATTTGATGTCTGTTTTCCAGGGTGCCAACGAAAAATAGTCTTCTCTAGTCGGCAGTTAATGGAGGTACCTACTAATTTCAGATAGTGAGTTTTCTTCTCGTTTCGTAGGGCTTGGCTATTTATTTAAAAACACATGTATCTTAATCCATAAAATATTTTGAACAATGGATTACCATTATATGTACCATTGATTTGATGGTTTCGTAAGCGTAAGCCCGACATTTCTATCCTCAAGCTAGACGGAATCTGAGAGTCACTAGATTAGTTTGCAACAGTCGTACAAATAATGATTTGTTTATTTAGTCTGTTATCATACATTAGTCATTCAGTGGTTAGCCTAATTTTGTGCTTAGGATACATAACCGTTTCGAAATCCGTCGAAAATCCGATTTCATTCGACACATCAGCAGAAACTTTACGTCTGCTTAGTGGTTCAAATTGAACTGCCAAGGTGTGCGTATGAACTGCAATGCACTGATGAGTCTAAGACGAAATGTAAAAAAACATATGAGTCGCATTGAACATAGTTTAGCAACAAACAAACGAAAAAGAATTTATGAATAAAAAAAAACTGGAATAAACATTTACCGAAAAATAGTACAGGGTTGAAACTCGAACCCCGTAGTATTTCCTGTATGGGAAAATCGTTTCATCAATTGAACTACTCCGAATGAAAATCGCACCACAGGATACAACCCTATTTAGCAGAACCTCCGCACATGTTCAACGTTGTACGTTCGCCACGTAGTGAAATTCACGGGATCACCCCGGGGCATCGTTTCGCAAGAGAGCACTTCTGCTATTTCATTCATCAGTCTTTTTTCTGTATATTTTCTTGTGGGGTACTGATGAAAGTTAAGTCGTAAAATGATGTTGTCCATCAAGAATCCTCTGCAAACCCCGTTAAAACAGAAAGTTAAGACTTTACCTTGTTTTAATGAAACAACCATAGTATAGCTTACCAACCGTTTATTATTGTAATGATTATTAGTTTTATTATTTGAGTTTTATTTAATCCCAATTTTAACCATTGAGATTTTTAAACAGGAAACTTTGTCTTCTGATCAGTAAAATAAGTAGATTAACATAGATACAAGAACATCTGTTTAGATGTGAAAATGGCTTACACTGGGGTCTTTTTTTCTGCTTACTAATTTACTAATCAGTAGTAATTTCGTAGTTATACTGTAACTGTAAAAAGCATGTAGCTGTTCAGTCATATCACCTGCCAAATAAATTTTTTTTTGAGAGCCTATCCATTGGTTGGAATTTTCTAATACATTGAAGTTCAATTCAATTAAACGTTTAAAATTGCCGAATCAACCGTGTATGTGTTCAAAGTAAGACATATGACGGCAAGCTGAACCAGAAAGTGTTGAAAACCGCCATAGCAAACGCTATCAGATAATAAAATCAAAATTAAACTTCCTGACTAAAAATTCGGCAAGGCGACGGCAAAGTTTACATTTTTGGACAAATTTGCCAAAAAACTGATGATTTGGCAAGGGATATGCAGCTGCGGAGCAAAAACCAAACTGTTCGTGGCGAATAAGACGATGGACTCGAAACGGTACTAGGATGAATGCCTCAAAACTACCTTTCGTTAAAGCCCATAAAAGTCTCGTGAAGATTTGGCTAGATTTAGCGAGTTGCCACTACAGCCGCGAAATCATTCAGTGCTACTGCGATAGTAACGTAGATTTCATTTCAGTTTCGGATAATCTTTACATTTTCTTGTAGTTTAACATTTCAAAAGTATTGTGTCAAAATTCAGTGTAAGTAACCAAACATATTTTTTTGCTCACGATCACGATCCTGCAAAATCTACTGAAACGATTCTTTTCAAACTTGGAACCTACCCTACGATTTCAGTTCGGTTTTACATCTCATCCAAGTCAGTCGATAAAACAAAACCGCTTACGTTCGGGACGGAAGAAACCAAGTACAGTATTGTGTAGTGAACCGTTCTATCTCGAAATGAGTGAACCAAACGAACAAAAGCTACCGCCGACACGAAAGAATACAATTGTTGTTGGCTTCAGGCAGTGCAAAATTCGACCTTCGATACGAGAACTTGAAGGTTTGCTTAAGGAACAAATGCATATTGACATTAAACGTGTGTATTTACTTCAATACAATAAGACGAATAATGTTGTTTACATCCTGTTTTATAAAGAGTTGGATGCAATTCAATTCGCAAAAGACAACAACAATGTGCACTATGTGGAGCACGAGAACATTAGGTACAACATTCCAGTATATATGGATGATAGTGCTATAGAAGTGCGTGTGCATGATCTTCCCTCAAGCGTTACCGATTCTTATATTCGCAAAACTATGTCTCAATACGGAGAGATTCTCTCTATCGAAAAAGAAAAGTGAAAGAATTTTTTTCCCGGTATTCTAAATGGCGTACGTTTACTACGATTTTGAAATTTTTCCATTTTCATATTATGCTAATTTTTCACCTCAAAGTTTAGCGTAAGATAACGTTTTTTGCTTAAATGTGCCTCGTACTGTTGAAAATCAAAATAATAACTTGAGATCGACGGAGGGGGGATAAAAATTTCGTACTTTAAGTAAACTTTAAATAATTCTACGCTGAGTTATTGTGTTCACCTCGCAACGTGGTTCTCAAAAGAGGTTTTGGGGAATGCGCTGTTACTGCCTTATTTTTCAATATTAATATGCGGAAATTTAACTAAATACTCTTTACATGTAAAAATGTGAAAAAATTCAATAAATTTGTTTAGGTTGTTTCTCCGTAAAAAATACAAAAAAAATGTTTTTTGATTCAAATTATCCCTTATTCCTCCCTTAACCATATATTGATCAAATTAGACAGATACTTTTTAAAAAATGAAACATAGAATTACAGTACAGTAGTTCGATCACCGATGATGGTGAAATTAAATCGTCCGGAATATTTTCTAAAAACCAACTTAAAATTGTGAGTGATAAGCTATTTGACATTTTGAGCATCTTAGAAAATCAAATACAACCAAATTCCCGAATGAAATACGTAAGAATACGCTCATTGGTAG
Organism: Malaya genurostris; assembly: GCF_030247185.1. Classification (NCBI taxonomy): domain Eukaryota; kingdom Metazoa; phylum Arthropoda; class Insecta; order Diptera; family Culicidae; genus Malaya; species Malaya genurostris. The sequence continues at coordinate 293,133,301 of NC_080572.1, forward strand.
AATATCTGAGTACTCTTACCCGTGAGGCGAACTTGAATTTGCCAATACAGCTTCGATTGGCAAAGCCAAGCCATTTTTTTCTTTTAGTTGCCTACTTCATAAAACGATAGCAACAATACTTTTTTGTTTTTAGAGCAGATAAACGTTTCCTATATCCAAAGATTGATTAAAAGACAGTTTTTCTTACATTAGCGAAATTTTTGCATGCATAGCCAGAGCTAAATACTGGTTTAGAGGCCAGAAAAAATTTTTGTTTTGTTACAAAAACGTGCCTTAAAGTTGAGTTTTTATTCCGATTCCGGATAACGCTGATTTCCGTCATGTATTTCCAGGCTGACCAGTTGTCCGAGAGTGAAGGTATAGCGTTTACAATCGATTATAATCTTCCACAGTAAAGAAAACATCAATTTGCTGGATTGATCAATGATATAAAAAGGGCCGTATATAGTAGAGAGAGGTAAAATATATTAATGATTGAAAAAAAACGATTGTAAGAATTCTAGAATTAAGAACTGAATCTGAGTTCAAGAACTAAATTCAGAACTTAGAGCAGACTCAGGATTCAGTTGCAATTTAGTTCTAGAATTACAATTTCGAAACTGAACTCAGTTCCGGAATCTAGTTCCAGTGTCCAGTTCCAGCATGCAGGCTTTAAAATCTAAACCTGTATTCTGGAACTATATTCTGAAAATTGAAGACGACTTCCTGTCACGACTACCGAAAAGTGAATGAGAGCTGCGATCTGAGTGTTTGAGGAAAAACGGTCGATTCTCGACCACGGTTTCCCTTTTAAACGCGTTTAATTGAAGATATGTGCCTGACTACCTCAAATCCGTCGTCCTTGCGCAAAAAAGCCAAACAAACGTAAAGAGTTGTCCGAATTGTTTTCAAAGTTTGAGAAAACTTAATTTTTGAGTTGTTTGTGATCATCTCACACTGTTGAAAATATAATCCTAAATTCCTGATCATATTTTTGATGAAATGGTGAAAGAATTAGGTTGCTGCCGTTAATAACAGTCGTGATATTTACGATAAAGTTCTTCCCATTCTTCCATAGGGCTAATGTTGAAAAAGGCGCCCCATAGTAAAGTAAGTCGTATTCACGGCAAAAAAACAGAGCCTACTTGATAGTGGTTTCCAATGTTAGAATTTTTCGTTCCAATCAACTACAATGAGCTCATGGCACTTTTTTCTATATCCTCAGTAGGCGGTTGCCTTACTTTTTCATCTTAAAACAAAACGGCAAATTACGGAAGTCCTCATCGATTAGACGACTGTTTTTTTTTTCAACTTAATTATCGTTATTCAAACCCAATGATTGATTGCAATGATTGTTAGCAGAAATTTTAACGAGTTCAAACACAAATAAAGTTGAATTCATGACAGAAATCAAGCAGGGATCGAACTGACACAGGAATAAACTGTGGACGGTGTTTACCTTTCGCGGCACTGCTCAACCACGGCAAATCTTTTCCCGCAATTTCAATCAAATTCAACCCTTGAAAAAAAAACGAAAAAAAAAATCAACAACAGTCGATCCCTCTGATGGTCACGAACAACAAAGGTGACATCAAAAATAGTTGAGAAGCGTATCTAATCGCTCGATTTGATGGACTGGTTTTCGTTGTTTTCCTCGGTTTATTGCGCGCCCGATTGAAATACCAAAAAACCAGGAAAGTTGGGGACGGGAAATCTTTTCACCGTGCGAATTTGCATTCTTTTCGATAACAACAACACAAGAAAAAAAAAGCTCACCACATGCCAGGAATCAGGAAGAGAGCTGGAATTCTACACTCATCCGGAGGCCAAGGAGAAGGAAGTGAAATCCTAGAGCTTAGATAATAGATCCAGGCAGGTTCCAGCTTTTAACGGTCGAATCGGTGCTGACCATCATCTTCTCCCTTCAGAAAAATGGTCAATAAATTTATCTATTTCCATTTCTCACGAAAATCTCCCGGAATCACTCCGGCGAACCGGGAAGAGGGACATCGTTTATGTGATTTATTTATTTAACGTCCTGCTTCGCGGTACCGCCGCTGCTTCGTTCCGATTCCCTGCCTTGGCGTGGCACATGGAAAAGGATTAGAAAAAGGACACCGCGCGCGCGGAAAAAAAGACGTTCGCGAGGGTATTATCTTTCCTTGTGGAATAGAAGAGAATCTTCAGTCCAAAGCGCAGGGAACAGGAAGAAATGTCACCGTAATTTATTGCTTTTCGCTTGATTTGCATCGGACTTTTGATAGGGGAGGGGTGGGGGGTTGGCAAGCAGTAGCTGCTTTCATACAAAGTTGCTGGCTGCTCGTTGGCAGTTGATGGTCAGTTTTAATGATGATTCGAATGGGAACACTCGGTCGCAAATCTTAGGGATATGCGAGCCGTAATTGATTCATCTGTCATTGCACCGATGGAAACCAGTTTGGCCGTGGTTGGCAACGACTACGTGTGGAATCCCCGGGAACTGCCTGGCTGCCTGCCTGCAAGCTCTCTACGGTCAAACGCTCGGCTATTTGATGAGCTTGACTTGCTTGAGTTTAATTGAGACAAGCGTGAAAAAGAGGATGTCCATTTCCGTTGGGCTGGACCGAAATGATGAATTACAACAGCGAGAGAGCAGTGCGTTTGCTTTTTTTTTCCCCAAAACAACACGCATTGAACAATATTCAGCGTTTGCCAAGCTAGGCTTGCACACTATTTAATCAATAACAACCCGTTCATGCAAAACGCATCTGCTGTTCCGATCTGTTCCGAGATGGGCAGCTGGCGGTCGGCAGCTTGCATTCGTCGCAGTTTTTGTGCAACCCATTACATACTGCATGTCATTCAATATTATCCAAATATGACATGACCGCATCATCCACATCCACCCACATGTCGGATCGGGAAAATCGATTGCCAAAATTGGTTTTGCCCATTCACGCGGACAAGCTGCTCTCGGATGGTAAACAGAAAAAAAAAAACCAGATGGCCGATCGGAATTATTTGTCAAACAGTTGCAGATCCCTTTCTTTTTCTCGGCGAAAGAATAGGGAGAAAACTCTGTAACCGGAGAATGGATAAACAGTCCAATTGTTGATCCTCTGACCCTGAACCGATCCCGAAGCCGAAGCTACTGCTGATGACTCAATACAGTGCTGTTCAATGCGATGTAACACGTGTCTGATTGGCGAACATTGATCCATTCTCACTCAGCTCGTCGTTCGCATCGCAGAGACGAAGTGGAAAGCGAAAGAGAAGGCTTAACTTTAATCCTTTCCATTCAAACGTTTGCTATCTCCGCGCTGCTTGTGTTCAATGACAAGGATCACCGGGGACACCCTCTCGACTTAACACGACTGTTGCCGTCGGAGGAAGCAACGAGGCGAACGGATCGATCGACATCAATGAAAGAGAGTGTTTCACAATATAAGGGTTAATTATTGAATAACTTTTTGTTCGCTTCGGATCACTCGAAAATTTCGGGTCACGCTTCGGCAGCAAATCCGTAAACGATGTTTGTAAGCAAGGTGGCATTCGGCAGATGGATGCATCGACGAACCCAAAATTTGACTGCATATCTACTTCAATTGTCGAAATTTCGAAAAAGCAAAATCCCTGCATTCCAAATCAGCTTCAGCTTTGAACAAGGTGCAAAAGTGTGTGGTTGCGAGTCTATTGTTGGGCTAATCCTTACCTGAACAGCCGAAAGGGAATCTCCTTTCATCCGAAGCCGATTGATGCAAGAGGAAAAGGATTCTCCCTTCTTCTTCTTCTTTTTCTTCTGAATGAGAATGTAAATATTTGAAGAGCATACCGCATGCTGGCAGCTAGTTGTACGCATTAGAAAAACCAGAAATCGCTACGTCGACAGCAGAGCAACAAAAAAAAATATGCGATAGGCAGGACGCGAGTATCCTGTTTTACATAAACACACAATCAAACAGGTTTTCGCCTATTTCCCTATGAAGGTACTCTACTTTTGCCATTCGCTGTGACAAATGCCCGATGGTCATCGCCGTCACATCCCGCAAAAGGTGCCTTCCTTCCGGGATGCCCACCGATCAACGAAACGGGGCCGGTAAGGGGAAAATCATTATATTTTCCAGTTCGCTTACAACGTCCGCTTCTCGTCCTTGATGTCGTCGGTTGGATTCCAACGTCGGCAGAAGAATTTTGCCGAGCCCAAAGGAAATGAGAAAATCTTTTATTCATAAGCCGGCTGACCTTCCGGTTGTCGGGGGAGCACACTGTCGTCCTTTTCTTCCCGATGAGCATGAATCGAAAAACGAACCATCGATGCTTCGCTTTCCGGGTTTGCCTCCGGTATGAAAGGAAAGAATGTCGGGGCCGTTCTACGGTACTCCGAAGCAAATGTCTTAACACAATGGCAAAAACCGAACCGAATAGAAATCTTTACCCTCAAGACAAAGCTGAAACGAAGGACGGTTGACATTTGATTCTAGAACACTTGTATCAAATTTTGTATATTTACTTTTTTAAGGGCAGATGTATTCAACTGATTTTCTTATTTAATAGTAGAAATTTCCAAACAATGCTACACACCTAGAAAAAAAATCGTGTAAATTAAGCCGACATATTTGAGCGTCAAAAACTACTCATTTTTACAGCTGATCTAGCACATATTTACCGGATTCTGTTATATTTTTAAGTGACAAAACATGTATGTTTACACACCTGCATGAAAGTAGGGATATGTTTAACACTTATTTAAAAAAATCTTGTAAAATTTGGTCATTTTACGAATTACGTTCTTTTGAATCATATGCGGATTTGAGTCACCTATAAATTAAAGAATTTTTTTTCAGTGTATCGTATATCGAAATCGCAGCATGCCATTGTTAAACGTCAATCAGTTCACGTTTAGATGTTCGAGTAAAATTTTTGTTTGTTCAAAGCCTACTAAGTTTTACCATCTCTAGCGCAAGTGCTTAAAGTTGTCTTATTTCTGGCTGGTAGAGAGTATTTATTCAAGTTTAATTTCAAAAATTTCAAAAATTTTATACCATCACTCAGACGGTTACAAAATACGCCTCAAAACTACTCCATTCGATAGTCATTATCAGTAGACGGTTAAAAACTGATTTTGGCTATCCTGATTGCGAGTTTCCGATTCCAGGGGCACAAGAAATAGTGGTCATATTTTCTCAAATAGATCTCACTCATTTTGCTCAGCGTTGATTTGCCCGATTTTCACAAACTTAGGTTGTAATGAAAGGTCCTGTGGTCTTGTACCGAATTCTTGAATTTCGTCCAGATCCGACTTCCGGTTCCGGAATGCTCAGGAATGTAGTTTGATATAGAATAGGTACTCTACTGTTCCACTCCATAGTCCTTCGTCAGCAACGATTTACATTTTTTTTGGAAAGCTGAAGTCACAATTTCTCACGCTTTTTTTTGGAATCGTAAATCGAAGGTTTTATATTATTCAGTTTAAGTAATAAAACTCAACTGATAGAAAAATGTAATATAATGTTCTAGGAACTTTTTGATATAAGATGAACATTCCATCAGTATTCCATTTGTAGAAATGGTAATTCCTTGTATGAATTGGGCAAAGCAATTTTTATCTCCTAACACATGGATCAATAAGTCCCGAGACTAACAATGGAAACAACATTTTTTTTGCAAATTTTTTTTTTATTCATCAACATAATCACCTTTTAGGGTGATACAATGATTCCAATGTATTTCCAATTTTTCAATACCATGTTTATAAAAAAATTTATCTTTCGCTACAAAATAAGCTTCAGTTTCAGCGATGACCTCCTCATTTGAGCCAAATATTTTTCCCTGGAGCATTTTTTTTTAAATCAGCAAAGAGCCCTTCTGAATCATCGACTCGTTGCTGTTTTTGTTCCATCGATAGCAATCACGGCACCCACTTGGAAAAACCTTTTTCATGCTCAATTTTTCATGAAGGATAGTAAATACACTTCCATATGATATCTGTGTCATCTCAGCAATCTCACGGAGCTTCACTTTACGATCTTTCATTATAATTTTTGTCACTTCACTCACATTTTCCGGTGTAATGGCTTCCACAGGTCTATCCGAGCGTTCCGCGTCATTTGTGTCGGTACGACCACGTTTAAACTCGGCGAACCACCGACAAATCGCAAAGGTTAGTACTCTAGAAAAACGTGGTTACTGGTTTACTACTAGCGCCATCTCTGCTTTAGTCTCGGGACTTATTGATCCATGTGTTAGGATGCGAATTGAGGGGACATCGAAGGAGTTCTTTTGTTGAAAGCATACCAGTCGTAACATACACTTGCCATAAGTCTCGCCTGGGACGGCCTTCAGTTCCATCAGCGAATTTCTTGTTGTAATCGATCGAGTCATGATGCGTTCCCCGGAGTAGATATTTTAATTTTGGAAAATGGGAAAAAAAAGTCACAGGGGGCCGAATCTGGCGAATACGCTGGCTAAGCTGAGCACTTTCGTTTCGTGTTTGGCCTAAAATCCAATCGCAATCATGCAAAAAAATCAGATCTTTCGGTACGAGCTTGGCATCGACGCGTCCATCCATAAGAGATGCCAAGATCTTTTCAATCACAATTTCAATTGAAACACAAAATTTCAAGCAAAATCCTTGTTCAATTTTTTTTTCATAGTAAAAAAAGCCAGACAAATTTTTCGTGTCGTAAAGAAATAGCTGGCAAACAGCAATTTTTTTAAGTTGATAAAAATGTCGAATTTTGTACCAGAAAATGATTAATTGCGGGAACAATTTTTTTACATGGTTCATAGATAATGATTTTGATGCGAGCAATGAAAAACGTGCAAGACCATCGAAAAAGTTTGAAAACATCGAATTGCAAGCAATATTGGATGAAAATGATACTACTTGTCCAGAACGAATGGCAGCCATGTTGCTCAACCAACAATTTCTGACCGTTTTAGTAGCTATGGGGAAAGTCCAAAAGTGTGGAAAACGAGTGCCACATGAAATGAATGAAAGGTAGATGGTGAAATGCGAAAAAAAACCCTTGTGAAATGTTGTTTCAAAGACACGAAGGAATAACAGTTTTGCATCGATTCGTTATTGATGATGGAAAATTGATTTATTTCTAAGATTTTAAGCGGAAAAAACATGGTTCATCCGGGATAACCATCAACATCGACTGCAAAACCAGATCGATTCGGCAAGAAGGCAATCAAGTGTTTGATGGGATCAGAGAGTTGTGATGTGACATGTGCTTCTAAACCCTGTTGTTGTGAAACTGTTAAATCTAATCGATACAGACAACAAATGATCAATTTGAACGACTAGAATGAGCCAAAAGACAAGGCAAAATAATTTTGATACAGAACAATGTACCTGCACATAAAGCAAATTCTTTGTACGTTTTTTCACGTCTTGCACGAAAGTTATACTCAAATTACCGTCAACAGTTAAACATTCGTTGTACCGATTTAAAACACGAAATACGGTAGATCGTGCAACTCCCAGCTTTCTGCCGATGACAAGATTAGAGAAATACGGATTTTCAAGCAGCATGCACAAAATTATTTTACGCTGCAGCTGTTTTTCCGACTCCATCTTTAAAACGATTGCAAAACTACTGCTGTCACTTACACATTGAACTGGTTTCAGCCCAAATCATTGAAATAGTTGAAAATACCCATTGGGTAAAAATTAGCAGCCTTCTGAAAGTGATGCAATTTGACTTCGTATTGAGTTCCTTTAGCGTAACTTACTTTTAAATTTTGCTTCCCAATAATTGCAGAAAACACTGAACTGAAAATTATTTGTGCTATCCGATAGTTACGATTCTCGTAGCTGTATAAAAAGGCAGTTTTGTCTAAAGCACTTTCGATCTCTATCGAAATAATTGATGAATCAACAATGACACAAAAATTTGTTTTCAACGTCTTTCTTACCAAATTTTATCCAGATTCTCAGATTTTTCTAACTATTATAGAACAATATAACACAGACCGCGTAGCATTCTGGTAAAACACATGATGGGAGTAGGATTTTCAAAAATTGCTTCATATTTGTTTCCGGGGAAATTGCTTGTTTTATAAAAATATTGTCTCTGGATAATAAATCTGTATCCTTCGGATTAGATTTGTGATCATATTCAGATTTTGCTGCACAAAATCGAAGAAATCGTCCTTCGTGTAGTGGCACGATGCCAAATCGCGGCAGACGATCGTCGGAAGGTAATGAGCTTTCAGGAGAGGAGGTTGCCACTTTTGGAGGTACCCTTCCAAATCCCCTAATTCATTTATGGTGCTAACGGTAACGAAAGGTATACTCCGCTTTTCGCAAGTACGAATCGTCTGCCACTAATAAAGTTTTTCTTGACGAACTTCGACATCTTCTGTATATTGAGGTTCTCGGGAACATTGTGACAATTTTTTTCAGATCCTCAGAATTTTCTAACTATTATAGAACAATATAACACAGACCGCGTAGCATTCTGGTGGAACGAATGATAAAAGTGTATTGTCTCTCGGTAATTTTTTTTGGATCCTTCGGTTTCGATTTATGATCATATTGAAATCTTTCGACACTAAAACGATAAAATCGTCCTTCGTGTAGTGGCACGATGCCAAATCGCGCCAGAAGATCGTCGGGCGGTCATGAGCTTTCAGGAGAGAAAGAAACCGCTTTTGGAGACACTCTTCCAAATCTCCTAATCTATTTATGGTGCTAACGATAACGAAAGGTGTACTCCGCTTCCCTGAAGTACAAATCGTCTTCCACAAATTAAGTTCTTCTTGGAGAACTTCGACATTTTCTGAATCCGGAGGTTTTCGGGAATATTACACTTGTCCCTGGAAACTTTATCCAGATCCTCACACTTTTCTAACTATTACAGATTAAAATAACTCAGATCGGGTAACATTCTGGTAGAACGAATGATAAGAGTTTTTCATATTTTCATCGGGGAAATTGTTTGTTTAAAAAAAATATTGTCTCTCGATATTTTTTGTATCCTTCGGTTTCGATTTGGTTATCATATTCAGATCTTTCGGTACGAAATCGACATCATTCGACATTACACCACTCTAGCACGTTCTTCGTGTAGTGGCATGATGTCAAATCCAGTCAGAAAAACGTCGGACGGTCATGAGTTTTCAAGAGTGGAAGGAGCCACTTTTGAAAAAAAAACATCCAAATCTCCTCATCCATTTATGGTGCTAACGATAACGGAAGGTGTACTCTGCTTTTCGCAAGTACAAATCGTTTGCTAAATTAAGTTTATCTTGGCGAACTTCGACATTTTCTGTATCCGGAGGTTTTCAGGAGCATTACTTTCATTCATGGCAATTTTTTCGAGATCCTCAGACATTTCTAACTATCATAGAACAATATAACACAGACCACGTAGCATTTTGGTAGAACGAATGATAAAAATGTTTCATATTTTTACCGGGGAAACTATGTCTCGATATTTTTATTTGTATCCTTCGGTTTCGATTTGTGATCATATTCAGAACTTTTGGCACGAGTTCATTTATCTTATACCATTCTAGTACGTCCTTCGTGTAGTGGCATTCTGCCAAATCCTACCAGAAGAACCTGATTACAGTCCGCCTTCACATATGTCTCGTTATCTATTAGACAGCAGTGTAGTTTCATTAATTTCTGGTACAATTTCTGAGCACGACTTATTGCGACCGTATTTTGTATCCCGTCACGATTTGAAGACTCCTGAGCCTTAAATCTCCTCCAGCTCCTGCTCGAGTTTGATATGTTGTATGAAAGTCTAGATCACATGCAACTTTTTAGCTACACCTCACCTACAGCGCCGTTTTTTTTTTTTTTTTTGAAAGGCTCTTGTGATCATTCTCGTTTACTCAACAGCTTCTTGTCATGTCAGTGCAAAATTTTTATTTATTTTTCCCAATTGATCGAAACTTTGAACAATTTGAATATGTACGGATTTTAAACAGTAGAAGATTCGACGGAAAACGAGGAATTGACTAAAGAACATTATGTTTCTGGATGAAAAAAATCTTTGCTTATAAACAATTCTGGATATTTCTGGAATCGATTTGAAAACCCCAAACTTCATTCCTGAAATTCACTCGACACCCCAAAAACTGACTACCGTATCTGATCGAATCACGGTAAAATGAGAACAAAGCAAATAAAAACTTGGGTATTGTATTCGAAACTTTAAATACATCAGAAGACTCTGATTCTATCGGTTCGAAGCATTATCTTTAATCTTTAAGCATCTCTTGAACAAAGGATCTTTTCGCAATAGCGCATCAGCTCTTTGGACTAATTTCATGTGTAGTACGTTAAAAATACTGTGCTCCTATTTATGAAGTCAGTTCTGAGGTTTTCTTGCCTTCTTTTTTCTCTTATTCCGAAACGTTCTAATCAGTCGTTTATTAATTCCAGTTTTTACCTACTGCTCATTTGTCGGAAAGTTCGCTTAATGCCAGAGCAGTTCTTCGGATTAAAGACTTTTAGGGGACACTTTTTCACAAATTTTGTTTTTACTATCTTATTTTCCTAGTTTTCAAATCTGATTGTGTATACTGATAAACTTGTTTTTCCCATATTATTGGAATCAAATCGAATTGTTTATTTTCGTTGTTTCTATTCAAGAAAGCACTCTAAAATCACCCAATCACGATAACAAAAAAAAACTTGCTCCTATCGACTGTTTACAAATAACGCAACTGCATGTTTTCTGCTTTGTTTCATCTTTTCCCGCATTGACGTTCAAACCCACCAACAAAAAAAATACGCGAATCAACTGTGCGTGCGGTCCAAATTATCGAAAAATAACCACGAAACAGAAAAGCTTTGCTCCACGACGTTCCCGCTAGCAACCTCCGGCACCGGTACCGGCGTGGACGATGACGGTTTCCTGGAGAACATCCTCCATCTGCAGTCGATGGAGAAGTTCAAAAACTCACAACGCTTTCTCAAGCTGACAAGTATGTACCGAAAACCAACCAAAAAAAAAACAAACACCCTTTCCCACCAAATACACCGACATAAAACCGCTTCCGAATCGATGAGGGCTACCAAAATGTCCCAATCATAATTAATGATAAGTTGCAATTTTCGTGTTCTATGACCACCTCGAGTGAAGGGTTCGTTCTGTGGGAACCTCGAACCCGAGACAAACACAAAGAAAAATGTCAAGTCATGTCGCAGAAAAGATCGAATTTTGATGTTTTGGTTTTTGAAAAACATACCTTTCTCCCACATGGCATTACCAAGCACAAAAACCGCTTCCTCCTCATCCCATCCTCCGCTGAACTAATTTCGCATACCTTCCTGGCAACAACAATTAACAGGGGCTTTATTCTTGCTTCCTTCCCTTTTACAAAACCTGCTCTCCTCTAACCCAGCCGTGGAAGGGTCAAAGCAAATATTATCGCAGACTGCTTCGATTCGCTACTGAATGAAATCAATCATCTGCCCTCACATTTTTTTCGGAAAAAAAATTGAATTGAATCAAGTAGTCTCAGCTTCTTTGTATATCAAAAAAATACACACAAAAACGGAATGCAAGGAAAATATCCTAATTCCAATCCCATCCGGCCTCTGATCCTTGTGAGAGCGCTGGTTTTGATCCCTTCTCTGGCTTGCAATTGTTATTTCCATGCCCTGCTTTCGACGACGACGTCGAAGACGCAAGGGCCCCTGAATGCTACGTGCAATTTTTTGATATAAAACTTTGATATCACCTGTACCCATTTTCGGTGTCCTTCGGCCGACGGGAATCTGTCCCGGTGATCGGTATCGGGAGCAGCAAAAATGTGTGAACAATTGAAATCCTTTATTTTTGCATCGTTTTCGATGTTTTTTTTCTCCTTCTGTTCCTTCTGGTCTGGTTCGGGTCAAAGCACTCCCATGGCGCTCATTGTCAAGCTCAAGACGTCGAACAATGTACGGCGGATTTATAATTGCCATTGTTACCAGTTCCAGCTAATACGGAAACTTTCCGCCAGGAGCGCTGATTCAAGGGATCCAAGATAATCCAAGACCTTCTTCTCATGCTGTGCATTTCTGCCGTTGCAGTTCGGTGCAAGTTTCCGATTCGATCTCGAATGCCAAACGAAGGTCATTAGGTAATGACGTAACGACAATCCCTGCTGAGGTTGCGCGTTCAAGAAGTACCGGTGAAAATCCGGGGCGCGGATATTCTGTTGTGTTGCACATTGTGACGTACGGAAAAATGATTGACGGATTTAGGAGTACACATGCTGGCGCGTCCGGAGCAAAATAACCCTTATTAGAGTTTTTAGATTTCTCCTTTTCTGTTGTACAAATGTTTTGCGCTGCATTAAATCATAAGCTGTAAAAGAATTTAATTTGGCTTTTTTTTCTCTCCCGTTTCCTTTATGCCATCGTGCCACCATTCAGGCTCACTACCTCCAAGCCCAGCGGACAGTGGTGTCTCCGATGTGGACAGCTCAAGCAGTGGTGGTCAGCCAGCCTGTAGCGATGAACTGAAGGCCCGCCTCGGAATTCCACTTCAAGCCAACAACAACAGCGGTAACAACAACGGTAGCAGCAACAACAACAACAACAACGGCAGCAGTAGTAATCCGGGCAGTTCCAATGTCGGTGGTAGCAATGTGTTACTACCGGGTGCCGGTGGTGGAGGTGGTGGCGGTGAACTTCCCTCGATCAATGCGTCCTCCTCATCACCCACGTCCGGTTCGTCGTCACTTCACTCGTCGGTGGCTCTCTCGGCGGCAGCAGCGGCAGCGGCCGCCACCCAGCAACATCTGCAACAGCAAGCACAAGCCCACTTACCGCCGGGAACGTTCCTTCGGCCCAACTTCTACCATCACAGTTCACCGCCGCTCCGGAATATCTGGAACCAGCGCAGTGTACCCCGTAAGTAGTCCCTAGATTTAAGACGGTCTCAAATAGATGTACAACGAATCGATCCGACCATAACGAAATTGCATTCGCTTATCAGCGCTTACGACGACGGCGCTGGTGCACTGAGAAGGTGTACCGGGGATGGGCGAAATTTGCATAATCGCTTATCAGTGACTGATGGGATAAAGGGAGAGAGAGAGTGAAAAAAAAAGTTCGCACGGCCAGACAACGAATGCATAATGGATGGGAACTGACGCACTGTCGGTTGGGTCAGTAGACTTTGGTAAATAATCGCGTGGTCGCTTGGTCTTCTTCTTTTTCTTACTGCTTCTTACTGCGGTAGTTCGGGAATTAATAATCGCATGATAAATATTAGCTAGATTTTAGATTGGCAGCAGTTGCATCTGGCGGCCGTAGCAGCAGTTTTTCCCTTTTGAGATAAGCAATAAGCCCATTTCACGCTGAAGGAACCGAGTGACAATACAGTATAAACAGTATGTATAGCGCATTTCTCAACACTGATTTACGAATTGACTCAAAATATTTATTCAAAGCATCACATTTTTGAGAAAATGGGCACTCAATTTTCCCAGAAATTTCTTAACCGAATTTTCACACACTACACACTATGATTTTTATTTTACTGTTGTCGGTAAAAATTTTACTGACTTTCAAACAGCTGAACGGTCAGTAAACAGTTCAGTAAAAGTTCGTTTTACTTCATGAATAACGTAAAATTTATCTCAACAATGAACTGTCAAAAGTTACTGACTGGTTCATCAGTTAATACTTACTTAAGAAATTTGACAGACTGAACTTGAGAAATTTGAATACCGAAAAACAAAATTTGAGATTGGTTTCCTGATTCTTTAAAAAGTCCCCAAGAAGTGTATCCTGACCCGACTTCCTGTTCCAGCTAATTTCAACTGATTCAACTGATTTTCACAAATCATGATTCAAATTAAAGCTAGCATCGACTTAGTAGATATTGTGCAATTTCATCTAGATTCGGCTTCCACATCCGAAATTATAAAACTTTCAAACTGTCATACAAAATTACGATGCAAAACCGGTACGCATCGGTACGTGCTGGTACGGAATAAGAAAACACAACCGCCTTTGCGAACGAGGCACACAGCGTGCTTTGTTCGATTTCGTATAGCGTGTGCTGGAGAACGAAAACTTACAACGCTTTCAAAACACAACCGAACCCAACTAACCAAAAGTTCTGATCAAAGCGACTGATTAGGCTTAAGGGGCGGGTAGGGTCTAACACTTTTGAAAAATCATTTATTCACTATTTTTACGTTTCGTCTTAGACTCGTCAGTGCAGAGCAGTTCAAATTGAACTTAAACAGTTCAATTTGAACCGCTAAGCAGACGTAAAGTTATTGCTATAAGCACCGAAGTGCTAAGTCTTTGCTGACGTGCCGAACGAAAACAAGTTTCGGTTAATACTGGCCGATTCAGATGGTCATTTATTACAAGTGTGTTGCAAATAGCAATAACTTTACGTCTGCTTAGCGGTTCAAATTGAACTGCTTAAGTTCAATTTGAACTGCTCTGCACTGACGAGTCTAAGACGAAACGTAAAGATAGTGAAATTGGTTATGTGCCTTAGCACAAAATAAGGTTAACTTCTAAAAAATCAATTATTATTTTCTTTATATTTTCTTATAATAAAACATTTCAAGAATATTCTGTGAAATTTTCAAGTCTATCGGAAAGTTATGTACCTTTACTTTTGCTTATCTCATACTGTAGAGAAGTAAGAGCTCGGCACCCTTCTACTTCGATTGATTTCAAAACTTGACAAAACATTCTTGAAATATTTCATTATAATAAATTATGAAAGAAAGAATATGAGTTTTTGAAAATGTTAGACCCTACGGGCTTGTTTCCATAGATTTTATAGACAAAAAACTTCAAACTCGTTTTTCTCGAGAGCAAGTTTTGAAAGTCCGTGTCCATCGTCATTCAGAAACTACTGCACCAATTTTGTTCAAATTTTGCACACACTTTCTACATATAAAAAACCAGACCCCAACGTTTTCCTTTTCGTTGTTTGTTACTTTGGGGAGATTTTTCAGCTACAAAAAGGCGGATTTTTTTTGTGAAAAATCGTTGTTTTCACGGTAAACAACCACCAAAAATTAAAAAAAAATTAAAAAAATCAAACAGAAACGTTGGGGTCTAGAAAAACTTCTTCTCTAACTATGCTGCGTTTATTTGTTCACTTCTGATTAGTCTGCGCTGAGATAAGTGGACACCGCAAATCATGATTTTTAAGAAGTGTCCTCAAAAATACCTCCTCACCGGATTGTTTCTTGATAGTTTTCTACAAAAAATTACAAAATGTTTTGCGAATGATGCTTTTTATCATGCAAAACATTTGAATTTATTTTGTTGAATGATAATTCTGAAAAAAAAATTCACAAAAATATGATTTTTTTCATCGTTTAGACCCAACCCACGATGCAAAAAAGAGTAAAATTTTCAAACAATGAACACAACACTGCTTCAGTTTATGTACAGTAAAAAAGTAATGTTATTTACACGACATGTAAATCAATGCTAGTTCGAAATAGAGTGTAGTTGAATCGAAAACTCAATCGAACACTTTTAAAAAAAAACTAAAAACTACACAGCAAAAAACTATGAAATTTACAGATGTCGCAAATCCACACATGAGTCAGTTTATAAAAACGTAATTCGCAAAATAACTGAATTTTACAAGAATGGTTTAAATATGTGTCAAACATAGCCCGCCTTTCAAGCAGACATGTAAATTTACGTGTTTTAGCTAGTGCGGTAGAACTTCTATTAGATGAAAATAAAATTAATGGCCATTGACTGTCAGCATATCCCTTCTCATTCATTTTACTTCCGTTGACGAAGCTTCCAGAATTCATCGTCAATTTAATAACCGTACCTAGTCACTTGAAGTTTTGCTTGCTCAGTTTCAGTTTTTACCTGTTTCATTGTCGTCCTTGTCTTCACTGTGGGTAGTGAGCAAGTGCAAATGAATAGACATAAACATTAACTCGATAACACAAAACTCTCTTCGACCCTAATGATTAATAGAAGGTGGCGGTTCTTATTTGAGTTTTCAATTATCACCAGCCAATTGAAATCGATAATTTCGACTGTTTGAAATGTATTAAGATATGTTTCGAAATATTAAAAATGAAAACTGATAGAGGGAACAAATAATTTATATTTATTTTGTAATTGATGTTTCAGTGATCATGACTGGTTTACCTTTCATCCATTATCTTGAAACAATTCGGATTACTTCAAGAGATAAAATGACGGTGGTTAAACTGAACTTCGGTAGAAAGAGAAACGAATGAAGGAAGTGTCCGGGGCAAAAATGTAAATTTCCAGCATTTGTTTTTTCGAGTCGCACATACATATAAATATATTCATTTTGTTGAGAGATCTCTTATCTATGATTGTTGATGATATTTTGTGATTACATTTCGGAATAATTATATTATAGCCTTTTTCTGAAGTGTTGTATTTACGAATCATTTTTGTGAAAGATACGACACAAAATTATTTTTGACAAATTTAGGAATTTTCTATAAGTTGAAAGACGAAAATCTCTTATTTCCTTTTTTCGTATTATTCCTTTTACCTCCCCGATAACATTTTTTGTCTTTTCGCATGACAAGACATTCGGGAAAAAAGTCTTGACATGCGAAAATGGATGCAAGTATAGGGGAGACCGGAGCTAGATCGGACACGAGAGAAAACCGGACAGCCTAAACATCTTATAAACTAGTAATTATTTCGATCCATGGATTGACTTTGTAAACGCGCTCTCATGTGACAGACAGACGTCAGTTAGCTGGATGACGTTGAGTGAATTCAGTTTGGCGTCAATCGTGTTCATGTCAAAACGTATAGGTTTTCCTACTGAAATTTTCAGACATTTTGGGTATATTTGATTTCTGTGCATCGCAACGACGGTCTGGTTAGTGCTTTTAAGAGTTCATTTCGTGTTCAATCAGTGATATTTGAGTGCTTTCGATTACGTGGAAAATAAAGTTTTTGATTGCGGCTTAAATTCTGAATTGTCTGTGCGGAACTAAACCGGGCAAAAAAAGTGGGACTATACCGGGCACCTAATTTCCTGCTTGAAATTTTTAAAGGATTCTTGCAACGTACCTAAATATTGACGTCTATATTTCTATTCTATTTTCTATCACTAATTAAAACTATAAATTTATCAAATTTATGCAACACGTTTATTATATGCAGTGAAACAGTCAAATAGTCTTCAATAAAGACTCTAAAGTCAGTCTCAGCATGAATTATTTGGTACAGCAGAACGTCACGCTTCAAGACAGTACCTATTATTATGACATTGACACCCTACAGTATACGTTCTTCATTTTTGTGTAAACTTTATAGTCCGGTTTCGCTCCATAAGATGTCCCGTTTAGCCCGGCGGTTCCTGAAATATTGGACTTAGAGTTGGTCAATTCATCGCGACTTAGTATGAAAACTAATGCATATTTTCAAAATCTCGCAAATTAGGAGTTGTAACTGAAGTATGAAGCTACACAACGGTATAGATAAATTGGGTAAAAATCTAAATGCAAGGGATGTTCTTTTCTCCAATTTTCAGAAAGTTTCTGGCTTAGCCCCGGTCTCCCCTACCAATTTTTCAACAATTTACCTCACAGCACTTTTTAGGCTACTATGACAAATACATACAATATGTGTACAAATATATAGATAATTTTGTCATATTCGTATTTACCATCCACAAATTAGCTTAGAAGCGTTAATGAAATGCGTTTGCAGGTGAAACAATTGGAAGCTAAAAAATATGCGAAACCACTGTCCAAATACACTTTGAATTGTGTAACCCTTAATTTTGAAGCGGACGATTCACAACTTTCGTCAATTGTTCTTGAAGCTAAAAGTCACCTGCAATATAAATTTCACATCGATAACTATTATAAATTGAGAGATAATCTAGATTATTGATTCCGACAATTTATCATATTGCCCCAGTCTCCCCTACTGTGTCAATTTGGCAGAAGCAAATGTTCTGTTTCCCCAAGCAATTCAACTACAAAAATCAGTCGTAAATCGTGTTTTATCCATATATTAAAATCACAATCGATAAAATTTTTTAGATTTTAATAACTAATAACTAGTTATTTTGAACCTTTCGCGAATAAATTGCTCATCTCTAATTGAAACGACCCAGAAACTACCACCGGTTAGAAAGCAGTCGTAGTCGCTCAAACAAAATAATGCGCATCGCTCACGCATAATTGAAGTTCAAGTGAACATGTCTCCCGTAAGTAATGTGCTAAAAACAGATACGATTTTCTCCATTGGACATCACTCCACACAGCACGAAAAAATCATGTAAATTTACGTCTCGATAGACGGACATAAAAGGAGCGGTGCAATTGATCTAAATTTGCATCGCAAAATATGTCATGTCAGTAATTCCATAGCTAGTTTAGCTAAATTTGTCCTCAAAGTAAACAAAAAGCTCTCATTTAAATGTTTATCGATGTGATATCAAGTCTTGATTCGTGAAAATATGGCATCCTTTGTTTTACGTCATGTGTCCTTCCTGTTATTGGATATCATACGAGGTCTGTTCAAAAAGTTCCCGGAATTTTTTAATTGCGCGCGTCTGGAGAGTCCGGTGGTCACATTTTTTTTTATTGTGTTGGTACATATGTCCCTAATGTATGGTGAAATTTTCAGCTGTATTCATTGTTTACATTCTGTCTTGTAGCGGCTGGTGTAGACGTGTTTTTTTGAGCTCGGCGATTTTTGTTAGTTTAAACAATGGAAGAATTGAAGAATTGAAGAATTTGTATTAAATTTTGCGTGAAAAATGAAATAAAGTGTAACCAAGTGTGCGAAATGTTACAGAGATCCTACGGTGAGTCTGCTATGAAAAAAAAACAAGTGTTTACGAGTGGTATAAGCGTAGACGTTGAAGACGACGAACGCTCCGGTCGACCCAGCACGTCAATAATCGATGAAACTGTGGGAAAAGTGGAAAAAATGATTATGGATGATCGCCGAATCACTATTAGAGAAGTTGCTGATGAAGTTGACATATCAGTTGGCTCATGCCATCATATTTTTTCAAATGTTTTGGGCATGAAACGAGTGGCAGCAAAATTCGTTCCAAAACTGCTGAATTTTTTGGTGATTTTTTGGCTTAAAACAAGACTTTAATCATGCCCCAACCTCCTTATTCACCAGATATCGCTCCGTGTGATTTTTTCTTGTTCCCAAAGTTGAAGAGACCCATGAAAGGACAGCGTTTTTCATCGATTGAAGAGATAAAGGCAGAATCGCTGAGAGTGCTACAGAGCATTACAAAAAGTGACTATCAGGGGTGTTTCGAAGACTGGAAAAAACGCTGGCATAAGTGTATTATATCGAGGGGGGATTACTTTGAAGGGGACCATATAGATGTAGACGAATAAATAAATATTTTTTTAGAAAAATGAGAATTCCGGGTACTTTTTGAACAGACCTCGTATGAGTAAAAATTATTTCGTCGAAATGCATGCATCATCCGGGTAGTTTTGTGTAATATCAATGAGTAGTAAAGCCGATTTCAGTTCCCGGTATCAAATTACATTCATAGCTAAGAAATTTCTTCCTTCTGGTACAAGTTATTCTCGGAAAATAAATCGTAACAACTTCTGACCTTAAGACCTCATAAAATAAATTAGAAAAAAAACTCAGTTAACAATCTATGGTAATATTTCGTAACTATTCGTTAAGTTGCCTATCCCAAAGCATGCCATGAGGGAAACCTAGAACCTTTTTGACATCAAACGAATTCGCAGAGTCACGTGAAAAACAAAAACCGACAAATAAAACCATCACTCTGCCAGCTCCTCCGGTTACCGGTAACCCATTCCGTGCACAAATCGAGAAATTCGGGGTCCAGACGGGAAACTTTACAACATCAAATATTTCTAACGCTTCTCGAATGCACCGCCGCCGTCTAGCGCGGATCGGTTAAACATGTGTCTACACAAGCGCTCCATCAAACAGCAACATCAAAGTCTGGGCCAAAAATCGATCAAAACTGATAAGTTCCCGTTTGCTGCACGCCGTTTATTTTCGGCTGGTGCTTATCACTTCGCGCCTGTGAAGCCTCCCGCATCCTTCCGCTCCGTCGTCCCGCAGTCCGGGTCCCGACAATTTGCAAAATTTCAAATTTGACGCGCTGCTTGGCCTTGAGCAGAACGCGCGAAACCGCGTCCCGACAATTAAAGATACGTTGCTCTCTTGTTTACTACACAACCGCACAGTGTTGCACATTGGCCACTTACCTTACCGCACCTCTTCTAAGTCTGTCCCATCCCATAGAGAGACAATACCGTCGTCCCCACCTTCAACGCCAACGGAATGCGTTTCACGATGACAGAAGCATTCGTTGATTATTATTAGCATACCATGAAAACGATTTGCTTGCTTTTGCTCGGCTGCATTCGACGTGGTCAGCTGGCGCACGGGATGAATGCATCATCCCGGATTTGCTCCCCGTCTGTGTGCTCCCCCCATGCGCCAGCAAAAATGTCTTCAACAAATCTACTAACAACCTGACACACGAACGAAAAAATATGGCGACATGTCTCCCAAGCGCAAATATGACTGACACTAACGGGGGACATTGAGAACTCAACTGCAGTAAAATTAAAAACAAAAAAAAACATAACATCTTTTTCGACTACCAACAGAATATAAACATTCGATCAGTACTCGATTGCAACGGTTGGGCAAAACGAAACCCTGACAAAAAAAACAAGAAGAACGGCTCCGCACAGCAGCCCAAAAATAACGATCCTGTCATCCTGACAATAACAGACTATCCATCTTGGTGCCGATGATGATGATGATGATGTGCAGTGCAGCAAACAATCCGAAAAGAATTTCGAAAAAGAAATCGTTTTTGTTTTTGCAGTTGCTTTCCGCACTCAGCGTGTGGGGGCCCCGCAGAATACCATCAGAAGCAACGGAGTTTTTTTTTTTAAGCTGGTTGATCCGAGTATAAATATGGCGCCCATTCGATGACCCACGACTTTCCTACTTGCATCGGTGTCGTCAAGCTCGCTAAATTCGACTTCCTTATTGTGCCGTAACTGGGCAAACCGACGAGAGAGATAGAGAAAAAAAACGGTATCACAAATGTCAAAAAAAAAAGTGACGAGCTGTAATAATTCAATTTGATAACGGTCCTCCCGGACAGCCGAGACTGACAGCAGCAGCAACGCTTACTGCGATAAGGGGAACGAAACTGCATACGTGACGCTCGCGAACGGCGAGACCCGTTTTTATGCACATTTTTGGGGTGGGGGGTCCAAATGAATGCCGGACGACGGTAGTTTGAGGGTGTCAGGTGAAGCGGCGGCGGCAGCAGCAGCAGCAGCAACAGTGCACAGATTATTTAGTCGAATTAAACACACATCGTGCGATAATGACGGGCGCCATTGGTTGTGTGCGTGATGCGTGGATTTTTGTTTGCCGGCCGCTCGCTGGACCGCTATGACTCTTGTTTGCTTTGCTTTATCGAATGCCATCAAAACAAGACGAGATCTTTTCGGTTTGATAATTGAAGGAGTTTGGGATGAAACTATTTTCGAAATAGGTACAATTATGATCTGGTATTCTAATATCTGATCGTTTTAATCGACTGTATATATCTGAAATTATAATGTTCGGTAAATTCATTTATTATGAAAAATTTTTAATCATGAAATGGGATTTTTTTCAAACATTCTACTAAAAACATCCGTTCTGTTTTTCATGATTTTAATCAAAAATCATACAACACTGAAATAATTACAATTTATAATGTTTTTGTTTTATTTTATCACACTGAATATCTTATATAGTTCAGAGTGACAAAATCGAAGCGCGTATCTGAATGCGAGTCATGACGATTCAAATATCAAAGTCTAAAATGTGATTATTAATTATTTTCAATGCCTACTACGTTACTGTTTGGAGTCTTCCTAAGTACCTTAGAACCTTAAAACATTATCATTTGCAAAATAAGCACTGAAAGATGTCAATCAGTTTACCTTAACACTAGAAAGACTAAAACTTTTGAACATACCTATATTGTCCAAAAGCAGTCGAAATTAATGAAAGAAAGTAAAAACAAAGCAGTTTTAATCAACCTTGTGGTGTAATGATCTTATCATATCCCAAACAACAGTTCGAATACCATATGGTTCTGATTAAAATTACAAAAATTGATTTTGCAATAAGTGTCTTTTTGACAAGTAATAAAATAGTTCTTAAAGTTTCAGTAAAACCTTTTGCCCGGACTTAAAACTTAACTAAAAGTAAAGCAACCTGTACTAGAACAAAAACATGCATACATCCTTAATATTGCTTTGAAACATTATTGTTAGCTCATTTCTTTCACTAATTTAATTTTGTCTGTACGTGTTCAATGGATAACAGTTTCATTCTGAGAAAATAGATTAAGTATAATTTGCATTAAGGAAAATTTCATGGCCGCCATTTTGACGCCGTATACCGTAGCATTTATAGACATCAAATTACTTTAGAAACACGAAAACTAGGAAATATGATGGACTTTTATGATTTATTTTCAGAACGTATGTACAAGTTTTGACGCAACGAAACCGATTCGTACAAACAAGACGAGGAATCACAAAAAAATATTTTTACATATCATGGACATTTTTCGCAAAAATCGCATTTATTTCATGACTATAATTCTTATTTTGATCTATACATAAACGATAAAAATAAAAGAGCATGAAGTTTTTTACATTTGGAAAACGCCTCAAACTCGTAATTAAAATCTAATATATTCTTACTAATTGCATTCAAAATCGACATTGTACACACATATTCATAAAAAAATATCATCAAAATGACGGTTTATTCATTTCGGAATTCATTCCATCCAAATAAATTTAATGTTGATCGTAAAGCTAGTTTCAAAAATTTGCTAACGCTTTTTCGCACTAACTTTTCTCGGAGATGACTTTCACTTCGACTTTCACAAAGTTAGGTTCAAATGAAAGGTCTTATGGTTTAATATAAAATTCCTGAAGTTTGTGTGGATCCGACTTTCGGTTCCGGAGTTATGGGGTAAAATGTACAAAAACTATGAAAATAAGTGCACCAACTTTTCTCGGAGATGACATGACCGATTTTTGCAAACCTTGATGAATTGTCTTATGGTCCTTTACCAAACTTCTACATTTCATCCGGATCAGACTTTCCGTTCCGGAGTTATAGGGTCAAATGTGTTAAAAATTTCATACCATCACTTTAAGGGGCGAAACAATAAACGTAAAAATTTTTTTGAACCGGTCTCAAAACTACTCCAATCGGTAATCATTATCAGTAGACAGCCAAACAAAGCGATTCCGGTTATTCCTTCAAGAATCGAAGAAAATTATTTTGAAGAATGCCACAGTATTATATATGATTGTGTGATTGATATGAGAAAGGCATCATTACACCACTAGGTGGGTTAAAATAGGTTTTTAAGTCATTTTTTGCTTCGTCACTTTGAGCGACGGATGAAATTCAGCAGAGTTTATTATGGGCGGTTTGCTCATTTCAATCCAAAACCAAAGCGTTTTGTTTTAAGATTTCATGTGCAAATTCACTAAAATGTAAGATTATATTCTTTTCCATTTAGCTTAGAGGTGGTTTTCTTTCAGATGTGGTGTGTTTTGCTAGTGAATCGAACAACATGTGTTAAAGACTTCATTTTTCAGGGAAAATGAGTCAACCGGGATTCAATTGAAATCTATACCCAAGTAACAATTTTTGTTACTGTAGCTTATTTGTGACTAGTTTGCAACAAAGAAATTTGAGTGATTGTTACTAACGTTTGCGTGACTCAAAAAGCACAGTTTCTACTAGTTGCTAAGTCGGTTAAGAATAAGTTGTCATTACGTTGCAATGCCATACTGAAACTGTAAACTAGTTGGAACTTAGTCACCATCGACATTATAAACTTTTAATGAATCCAGAATACTTTTCTATCAGCAATAAAAAGGCAGCATAGTACTTGAAATTACAAACCTAATACAAGGTACAAATTTCACAACTGTTTTTAATGTCGAACGGAATTGCGCCTTCAAAGCAAATCTGTTTATGAAGATATGAAAAAAATTAACAACGAAATAAGTCTATGTTCAGAATGCTCAACATTAATCCAAGTACAGTGATTTCCTATTATTTTGAATTCATATATCATAAGAATTACAATATTATCACAATCAATGTTCAATCCCAATATAGTTTTCTTCGTGTTTATGATAGTGTGTAGAACAAAAAGTACTATTCTGCCTTTCATTATTTTGGCCCAAAAGTATTTTTCGAAAAATTAATATTCTGGTTTTATTTATGTTTCACACACTTCTTGCGACTCCGTAGTGTGTTCACCATATTGAAGCCAATCAAAGTTTTTTAGGTTGCATTTTCGTTATAATTACGTTGGGAAAACCTACTAATAGCAGTCTGAATCAGAGCAGAAATTGTATGTTATAATCTTGTAATATCTATGTATTCACCGGCTTGTATCTCATTATTTTTCCACGAAAAAATCCCAAAATGTTATTCAAATGATGTTTTGTATTATGCAAAACATTTGAATTCATTTTGTTGAACGATAACTCTAGAAAAAGTTTACAAAAAGAGCGTTTTTTGCCTTTCTCATATAGAAAGGTTATGCAATCACTTGAAAAACCGACTAGTAAAAATATGCCATTCGACTCAGTTCATCGAGCTGAGCAATGTCTCTCTCTCTCTCTCTCTCTCTCTCTCTCTCTCTCTCTCTCTCTCTGTGTGTGTGTGTGTGTCAAACCAATCTCACTAGGTTTTCTCGGAGATGGCTGAACCGATTTTGACAAGCTTAGATTCAAATGAAAGACCTCATGGTCCCATACGGAATTCCTGAATTTCATCCGGATCCGACTTCCGGTACCGGAGTTATAGGGTAAAGTGTGTTCAATATTGTACACCGTCACTTAAACCGGCGATACAAAAAACGTAAAAAACTTTCTAAACTGGTCTCAAAACTACACAAATCGATAGTCATTATCAATAGGCAGCTGAACAAACCGATTCCGGCTATCCTGGCTCCGGTATCCGGTTCCGGAAACACCGGAAATAGTGGTCATATATACCAAAATGGATCTCACTCACTTTTCTCAGTGTTGATTTGACCGATTTCCACAAACTTAGATTCAAATGTAAGGTCTTTCAGTCCCATACGGAATTCCTGAATTTCATCCGGATCCGACTTCCGGTTCCGGAGTTTTGGGGTAAAGGAAGCACCGGAAATAGTGGTCATATATACGAAAATGGATCTCACTCGACAAATTTTGAATAGAATACCACAATATTATACATGAGAAAGGCGTCATTACACCACTAGGTGGATTAAAACAGGTTAAATCAACCTTTAGTCCCTATCCCTATTCTCACAGTCCTACATATGATTTTTCGTATTTCTAAACCAATTAGATTTTATTGAAACATGGTACAACCTCACAAAATGAAGAGAATGAACGTCATTTGACGTCTATCAGTGGTTTGTTTTCCTCTCGCACCAACTTTCAAACAAGAACTTTATTCATCACGAGCTCATTCGGGACGGGATCCTGTGAATCCTAACTATAGAAAGATTCATTTGCTAGCCGAACATCGATAAAGAGACTTATTTTCTACTTTTAATTGTTTTTGACAACCGACAAGTAGAAAGGCTGAGAAACTGAAAATATGCTCGCGAATTTGTCCTCGTCTGAACTGGAGAATCGAAGTAGGCGCATTTGTGCGTTAGTGC
Source organism: Malaya genurostris (assembly GCF_030247185.1). Taxonomy (NCBI): domain Eukaryota; kingdom Metazoa; phylum Arthropoda; class Insecta; order Diptera; family Culicidae; genus Malaya; species Malaya genurostris. The sequence continues at coordinate 293,158,968 of NC_080572.1, forward strand.
ATTGGGTAGTACGAGCAACGCTGCCAACTATACCGATTTATCGATTTTTGTACTCGATACAGCAATACAAATATGCTGTCCTAAAATACCGATAATTTAATTTTCATGCAGATAAATACAGATTTTCAATGTTTGTGTTTGGTTGCATAATGTTGAACGAGATGGTGCGACCTTTTTTGTCTCTCAAAATCAGTCCGCACTCAATAGATGTTGTTACAGAATGATTTTTCTGACGAATACAGATTTTTTAAGAAAATAGTTAGCAGCTCTGCGTACGAGTTCAGTTTGTCAATATGAATTGGTGAGACGGTTCGAGAATTGTTTGGTGCCAAAATTGTTGTCTTTTTTGTGAAAATTGTATACAATATTGTGTGCTCTATAAAAAATATGGTGCTGAGTTAGGTCGATGATGGTTTCTCGAGAATAATAGTTACTGTAGCAGTGCAATTGCCTTGTACTCTAACTTAGAAGTTCCGTATTGGAATGTTGGACCAGAATTTATCAGTTATTTCAGACGTTTCAGTCATTTACGAGATGCAGACCGGTTTGTGGATGAAGCAAACTACGGTTTCTCGGTGCGGAACCGTTTTACCTTTTTTTATATATATAAAAAATAGGTATACAATTCGCTCAAATTTTCGAAAATTTTTCCGAGGCCCGGAGGGCCGAATGACATATACCAATCGATTCAGCTCGACGAACTGAGCAAATGTCTGTGTGTGTGTGTGTATGTGTGTGTGTCTGTATGTGTGTTGTCAACTAAGAGGTCGAGATCTCAGAGATGGCTGGACCGATTTTGATCAAACTAGTCGCAAATGAAAGGTCTCCCCGTCACCCAAAACGCTATTGAATGGTTTTGAGATCGGATGTTTACTTTTTGAGTTATTCGAACTTTGATGTCAAAATTTTCAGTTTTTTGACAGTATCTGTCACAATTGACCTTGAAAACAGAATATGTTTTCAGACTTAGATTCCGCACGGTAATAGCTATCCAACAAGCCATAGATTGTTAAGATCCGTCCATTTTTAACAGAGATATCGAATTTTTTGTGTAAGCGACTTTTCCCTCATATTCCAGCAGTAGAAGTTCTGAGTGCTGTATGGCAAAGAAAGGCTTGGGAGCAACGTAAAACACGAGTTTTTATACCGTTACATACAATAGTTTCTAAGTACCAAAAAGACTGTGTACAGCATCCTTTTTCATGACAATTTGCCTCGGACCGATTTTAGCACGGCTCGTTTTTGGCAACATAATCGTTCGAATATGACATATTGGAAAGATGGCAGTACTTCCGAATTCTGAAGAATTTCATAATTATATTGATTTAAACTTCTTACAACAATAAATGCTGGAAGAACAAAACACCCATATACCATTTGAATCAGTTCGTCGAGATCACCAAATGCGTATGTGACAAATAATTTCACTCAATTTTTTACCTTATTTTCGAAGATGACACAACCGTTTTCTACAAACTCAGATTCATATGAAAATTCGTATGCTCCTAAACAAGGTTCCTGAATTATGTTTGGATTCGACTTCTGGTTTCGGAACTACAGGATGATATGTGAAACGAAATTAAAATTGTGTAACTTATTTTCCTCGTAGATGGCTGAACCGATCTAAGATTCAAATGATATCTAAGAATCATCTAAGATTTGCTGATTTGAATAGTCGACAACCAAATAAACTTATTTCAGTTTTAGTGGTATTCAGTTTTCGATTAGGAAGGCACCCAACAATTTAACTCGTACTACGATTTCTCAAAGATGTCTATACTGATTTTTAAACATATTGAAACAAATGTAAACTAATCAGGTGAATTTGTCTGACTTCGGCTACACCGATTTTCAAATTCCGGCTCCAGTATCGAATCGTTTCTCAAAGCTCAATCGTTTTCTCAAATAAAGCCAAATCGAATTTCAGAAAAAAAAATCAAATTAAAATAAACTTATAGTCCCACACAAAATTAATTAATTTTATTCAATGCTGACTTCCGATTCTGGAATTACAGGAGGATGAATTTTTAAAATTCAATCCGATATAGAAGATGATAATCCCGAAAAGCTTGAAAGTTGGACTCAAAACTATTGCAATTTATTCGTCATATGGCCATACGAATCGGTTTGGTTTATGCTGGTTCCTGAATACCGGCTCTGGAAGTACCTTAAATTACCGTAAATTCTAAAGTGGAACTCACTTCGACATATCATGAAAAGTTTAATCGATTGTAACCTTTTTAGATAGAGTAATGAGTGATTAAAATGTCAAATTGCAGCTTAAAACGACGGTCATTAAAATAATGTCATGAAAACCGAAGAATATTCATGAAAAAAACACATGCGGATTGATAAAAAAAAGGTATCATCTCACTGATAGGTGGATTAAGCACGTTTTTTTTTTAGAGACAGCACATTTGATTCATAACGCTAAACGTCATCTTCAGAGGGAAGCCACGGCTGCCAGTTAACTCTAACAGGAGCAAATTTCTTCCAATTACCAATCTCCGCATTGCACCTCCCACGGGTCCACACACGTTGCATGTTGTTCGTTTCGTTTTGGATTTGGGCTGCTTGTCGAAGGAAGAAAAAACGCACCTAAAAAAAACACAACAAAGTACGAAACAAATCGTAACCGACCGACCAGTCCACCGGCCAGTGGTCATCGACACATTGTCTTTGGTGCATATTTTGAAGGTCACATCAAAACAAAACGGTATACTTGCAGCTGCCTGGCCTGTTTGTGGCGTTTGTGTGTTTTGCTTATATTTTTTTTTTGCCTTCCTCACATTAGCTGGTAAGTAGATGCGGAAAAGCGAGAACGATGACACGAAACGATGCGAGAACGGGGCAGTCCCTGGTGACCAACGAGGACGAAGAGGACGAGGAGGAGGAGCTTCTATCGCTAAAATGTATAACAAACAGACAAGCAGCAGCTCGGTTTCTGGTCCGGGAGTTTGGCTGGCTAGTACTGGCTGGAATCGGACAAAACAAAATAATTTGCTACAATGGTGACGACGACGACGACGACGACGATCGAGATAGCTCGAAGCAGCTCTGGAGAAGGTGAGGCTATTTCGGAATGCCAACCGATTGTCACCCGAATCAAAACAGAAGAAGACAACGGAAATGACTGAAAATGGTTTCTGTTTTCGTTTCCGCAATGTTTAGTTAAAAGAAGATTCTAAATAAATTCGGAAGGACCACTAGCTTATTAATAACAGCAATAATAGCAATAGACCTTAAAAAGAATAACCGGAGCTTGTGTGTGTGTGTTGATAAAATTAACCCCCAGACATATTAACGGGTACTGAGTGTCTGGGCGCGTTCCAAAATGCTCAACAATTATACCGCCTTCCGTTTGCTCCTCGTCACCTCCGGTATGTGAATACGTGCGACCGCGATTATGGGGGGGTAGAAATTACAACCGAGACATGCTAAATGGTACTAATTTTCGGCATTCCCGCAATGGCCGTCCCGGTGCGGTGTAAACAAAGCGCGATCGCATGTATGCAAAATTAAATTTTCAGCGCGGACAAGGAAGTTTTTTTTGTCACCCCGGTTTATTTCATTCATTTGTGCCGGGCGCGTATCGACGAAAACAGACGATAAATCGACGCATTGTTATTAATTAAATCGAGAAATTATTGTAATGTCGAGTCTGCTAGAGAGAGAGAGAGAGGGTTGAAGAACGACCGACCGAACAAACCTGTAGCAGGAAGTAAACATTTGGAACGTGGCCCGAAACATTATATATGGTACAGGGTAATTTTCGGGACCGCCATTTATGGCCGCTGGCTGCAATTTCCTGTGAAGCTTCTTCAGTGATGCCTTAACCAGTAGCTAAGCCGCTCAGACGCAGGAAGTCGTAGGTGGCGAAAATATTTACGACCAGTGTCTTCGCGAAATGGTTTCCGCATGTGTTTTTTTTTTGGTTCATTGTAACTGCAGAAAGAGGATGCAATTTTTCTGCTTGCCCAAAAGGCAAACGGTAATAATTTTTTAAGATCTTTAACAGATTGAGGGATAAGCCATCTCGAAACGAAACGAAAAAAAAGCTAATTTGAGAAATCGTTAAGGTCCGCCTACACACGTTGACTGGTGGTGTGCGCTCTGTTGCACATGTGAGTCAATTCTGGTTCATTCAACGAACAACAACAACAACAAAAAATGGGACGACGAGGAAGATCTTGTGCCTGGTGCAAGCTGTGGTTGCCTTTTTATGACTTTTTTATTCTCTCGGCGTCGCCACGTCCGACACTTCCTAAACGAGACCGTATGAATAAAACTGTCATTTTGGCAATTTTTCGCTTAACTCGCTCCACACACACACACACACACACACACACACACACACACACACACACACAGACAAATAGACCGTAAACCGTCATTAATAAAAATTCTCGCCTGCAGTTGCGGATCATCCACAAATGCGAACGGCCGTTTGTGATTACTTAATTTGAGTCAATTGGTTGGAAGATTTCACGCGGCGTCTCAGCTCGCGACCATCCCCGGAATGGTCACGAAAAAAAAAACCGCGGAGGGGGTCATTGTGCTCCCCCTCTCTTGTCTGCTTCTCGTGTCGTCGTTGTGGCGGGAAGCCGTATAAAGATGAGTGTGTGCAGTGCATCCTGGAATCACGATCACCAACGGAAATCCATATCGGAACGATGCGAGACATTGAATTCCTAATGCAGCGCCAGGAGGTTTCGTGTGCATTTCACCACGTACCGATCAGGAACATAAATCAAACTCTACCTGGGTTCAATCCGAGCTGCATACATTATGACCTATTCTTTTGTCAAAGATAGGCGGCGACAGTGTGTTTGGTAGCTAAACGTACGTACGGGAAGGTACACGACACCTGTAAAAATGTTGGGAAAGATGATGTTCGCCAGTTGATCCATTCCATTCAAATGGTCGAGTACTTCCGCTTCAGTGCACTCGCTCGCAGTACACCCCGGCGTAGACAAAAGAATCTCTTTCATCATCGCCATCATCATCATCATCGTGTACGGCCGCCGGGGGCAGGCGAACCGGTTGCATAAAACTTGATTTCCCCTTTTATTAGTTGCTACCGCTTGCCGGTACTCGAACCGTCCGGTCAGGCCATCGAATCGGACCGGAAGAGTTCAGTTTTGCGCAATAACCTGCCGGGGTCTAGCGAGTTATCCGATCGCCCGCCCGCCAAACCATTCGTGTGAATGTGTCCGTGTCTCCATCAGCCGAGTTCCACAACCACAACACGAGTACCTTTTTGTTTACTATGCTGGACTACTGGTCATGAACATGTGTTTTTTTTTTCTTTTCTTCTGCTGCCAATCTTAGTTGGCTGGTCATAAACCTCTTCCAATTGACGATCGCCTCGGCAACGCTGCGCCTTTGGTGTGCATAAACCACACACAGAACTTTTCAGCAGCCACCGGCGGTGTTGGTGGATGGAGTTGACCTTCGGCAAAGGTTTTCCAGCGGTTGCTTGCCAATTGACTGCCGGGTGGGTGCTAGACTAGCAGTTTCCAAAGCGCGGAATAGACTTCGGTGAAGAAATACCTTCCGTAACATTCTCGTTGGTGTAAAAGGCCTGATTCCGCTAGTGTTGTGGTGGTGAGTGCAAGAGAACAATGCCCGCGACACGGCAGTTGCAAGCTACGGCAAGGTTGGATGAACCGGGCAAGGCAAGCTGAAAATTCTCGACTACTGTCACTTTCTCAGTGTCAAGAGCCGCGGGGGGGCCCACCTTGTTATGCAAGTGTTTTGCAACAGCGCACGGCTTCCTGTAAACTTGTTTGACTTTATTTGATACATTTTTTTTTCGGCGGCACACTCGTAGTATGGACCGTTTGTGCAACGTTGAACGACGTTAGATATGGTACCTTGCAGGGTTGCACATCGACCGTGATTTGGATGAGCAGACCTCAGCGGTTGGACAAGGAACTTCCGTCTGTGGTAACAGTTTTGGGTAAATTTAATATAACATTTCAGATTGCTAGAGACAACGAATGAAAACTCTTTCAACGATCCAAAGCAAATGAACTAAATTTGTAGATTATCTTCCTCTCTGTTGTCTAACCTGATAATTTTGAATTTCGGTAAATTTTGGACTGTAAACTATGTCCACTATCAAATCACACACACTTAGAAAAAATCATGTAAATTTAAATCATCTAAGACTGACATATTTCATTTGATTTAAGGAGTGTATCGAAAATAAGCTATCCACAAATTTTTCTTTCAAATTATGATAAAAAACGATATTTTATTCAAACTAAAAATTGATCCTTTATTGTACGAGGTTAAACTTGAGTATAATGAAAACCGGATGAAATTTAAGTTATCCCTTCACGAATTTTCGAACTTTTGATCGAACGTTCTTCATCAAGTTCCGGACAAGTGTTGCATCGTACTTGTTTACCAGTCTTCTTGAAGACCCTCTTAACGATTGCCCAGTAACGTTCGATGGGTCGAAGCTGAGGGCAATTTGGTGGATTGATATTTTTCTCAACGAAATTTATACCCTTTTCCGCAAGCCAATTGAGAGTGGGTTTGGCATAGTGAGCCGACGCTAAATCCGGCCAAAACAGTGAAGGTGTACTATGGCAGCAATCTCTTCTAGAGACATTCAGATCGATAGGTTTCTGCATTTATAGTTCCGGTAGTGTAAAAAATGGTTGACTTCAAACCACAGGAACATATTGGCCCTTATTACCGTTCTCACTTCACTTCCACTTTCACTTCACTCACATCTCACTTCACTTGATTTTATTTATTACCAGTATCACGCTCAGTGAAGTAATCACTGTAGTGAAAAAAATCATTTTTTCCAACAAAATTTTGGTAATTTGATGTTCGTAATAACAACAAGATCATCTAAGTAATTACTTTTATCTCTAGGGCGACTTCCGTGACAAAGATCTACTTTCACCGTGAAAAGATACCCGTAATAAGTATTGTGGACCTGGAAGGGTTTTTGAGTCCTACTTTATCAGAATCAGGAATCAGAACAAATTGGCTCTAATGGCATGCATCCGGACACTGCAAAAGACGCGAATACAATTTCCAGGCCCTTGTTGCTGCTCGCTTCTTCTGTTCTACACTTTGTTTCGAGATTTTCTACTTTTTGTAGGTCTTACGGTGATTTCGCCTCTTGATACGCTGGATCATTCCGACACTTGTTACTGCTTTTTTGGCCATCACAAAAACATGCGTACAACACAATTGTATGTGGAGCGCTTATTTTCGATACACCCCTTAGAACCATTTGTTGGAAGAATTTTAAAAAAGTATTATTGATCGAACGACAAGAATCAAAGCATGAAAATAGATGTAAATATTTTTATCAGTATACACTACTTTCGCAACGAGAACTGGAGCTAAACAAACAGTTTAAACCTATTCATTTAGGCTTCAATCTGAAAAAAGATGGTGTGTGATATCGTTTAGTTTGTATTACCTCTTTCTGAACAAAAACGTCACCAACCTTTTTTCCGCCAAAGAATTGCACTTAAGAATGATTTAATATGAAGAGTGACCTATTTTCACCCAGTTTTTCGTTTAACAAATTCCAACCGCGCCAGTAACAATTTCGAAGATTGATATTAGTTGATTATTCGGTACACGATCACGTGTTTTTAAATGATGATTAGTGTAATTCCACAAATGAATGCAGTACGCTTGATAATTTTGAAGCTTTTTCGTGTATAAATTATTTGGAATGTGGTAACTAAATAAAATTGAAGATGTAAGTTTCAGTTATTAAATTACTTCAGATCTTGTGACAATTTTCGTTTATTTTCTACTTTAGGTTACGATTGTTGACATCTTATTTGGAAATGCGTCATCGAGAAAATTTCAAAATTTTCGTTGACTCAAAATAGACGAAAATGACGAGAAATTAATGTCACTCTCAACATTCGCTTGCCAACTATGAGAACGAAATCCATGTCTGGTCAATGACATGTGTGTTCTTTCTTTCATTTGCCCTTTCAGTCATTTGCTGTTTTCAGTGAAAATCCCATAGTATGCAGTGTCGGTATTCAACCGAAGCTGTGAGAATCGAAAATGACAGAAAAAGGTTTCACAATGACTTTTGCCTGCTACTGCTCGAATTTGTAGTAGATTTGGTTTCCAAATAGGTTTGTCATATTTTAGTCACTCTTTATAGCCAAGCGTCACCGATTTTCAATACATCGATGAGAATTGAAATTCTGCTGATGCTCTCTCTGCAGACGTTAGTTTGGTTTCGTATCGTCATAGAGGAAAGAGTGACGTTGGCAATTATACTCTCGTAGTTTTTCAATGAGAAACAAAAATGCTTCGTCTCTCTTCGTTTGTTCTGGTGTCGGTCATTTACGACTGAGACAGTAAAATGTTGATAATGAGGTTGTTGGAATAGTTTCTTTCATTGAGAATGCGTGACAATTTTATGCTCTGGTAACCACCATTGAACAGATATTCTCGAACTCTAATGCTCATGAAAATTTTAATTAAGATGGTTTTTAAGTAGGGTATTTCGAGGAGAGATGAAGAACTTGCTCCATCTTGTGGTGTTTCTTATCAAATGTGGTTAGCGTTTTTAGGAATACAAATGAAATACGATCGTAGAGTCGATACGACGTTATTCAGAATAAGGGCGAACACTTTAGTTAGTCCTAGGTTAGATTTGTCCTTTAATATATTCTGTTCGAGATGATAATCGTCACTGCTGCGACCACACATCAGCTGAGATCATCAAATAGATGATGACACTGATGTACGTACCCTCATAGGCAGCGAAAAAAGACCAAAACAAAGTCTCAAATCAGCGTCTGACGGAAAAGCAGGGAGTGAAGATAGACTTACGGATACGACGTGTAGGGTGATCACTGACGGAAGGGTTGCCATACACGAATTTAGCGCTAACTCGAACAAATGTTGGCAGCCCCCTCTCAAATTTTGACAAAAAAAAAACACTTTCTTTGACTTTGATTTTTAAAAAAGGACACTTTTTTTACCAATTTTATTACAAATGGCTGTAGTTGAAAACTGACAAATTAGTCAAGTGTTTGAATAAAAACATATAAGAAATTTTGATCGACTACTACACTAAAAAATAATGTTAAAATTTAAAATGTATAAGATAGGTAATAATATTTGTTTAGTTTTAGATAAAATTACACTGGAAAAAAAAAGTTTGGACAAGGAAAAGTTTTTTTTTAATAAACTTTTTTTGCTTGGAAGTGTCCAATTTGAATTTTTAACTGTAGGTAGCAAACATAACCACCTATGTTATAACAAAATTTCATCCTAATCAAAAAAAGGTTTTATTTTGCAAATCGACTTTAATTTATAAAATTGATTTTTTTTTTTCAGTGTGGGAGTCGATTAGGATTTTTTCAATATTTTTATTCGAAAACTTGACTAATTTTATGTTGAATAAATTTCATTAAAAACTGAGAGGATGCTGCCAGCTCTGAGTACGATTTAGTGCGAAATTCTTCTAGTCAGTTAGGCTGTTTCTTCATATGTTTTCACAGGCAGGGTAGTTTAATTGGCAAAACAGTTTCCCCGGATAGGAGCGTCAGCTACGGGTTCGAGTCCCGTTTCTGCGGTAGATTTTTCACGGTTTTCATTACATGACTGTATTCGCATGTTATTTAAAACTAGCTGATCAAATTTGAAACTAGTTCAAGGCGGCTATGTGTCTTAACAAGACTAAAACGAACCATTTTTAGTTAGTACGTTTTGGGAGTTGGAAAATCGACATGGAGGATGGAGACATTGCAACAAAAGAGAGTCTCAATGCCAACGTCACTCGTACCCCTACGACAAGACAAAAGTAAAATAACCTCTGCCGGGAGAATCAGTCGAATTTCAATTCTCATTCTTTCATCGATATAATTAAAACCTGTGAAGTTTGGCTCTAAATAGTTTCTTAAATGTGATAAAGTAGGTAAAAATCACTGTAAATCGTTTTCTGTCATTATCGGTTCCCGAAGATTCGGTTGAATATCGACACTACACAGTATACGAGTTGCAATGAAAACCGAGAATGACTTAACGGGTAAATGAAAAAGAAAGAACAACATTTTGTAACTAATGTTCCGCTTTTATCGTTCTCAAAATTGTGCAATCGAAACTGAGAGCTTTTTTTAGCTCTGATCTGGATTCCGAACCAGAATTTTCCAACTGAATTCGTAGCCAGTCCCGATTCCGAATTTTGTTTGATTTTCTTCCAGTTCCTGAATGTTCAGACTTCAGGTTTTGGTGTAGATAATAAATGGTGAAAAAAAGTACTCAACAGCAGCAAAAATAGTATAAATTTCACAAATCAGTGCTTTTTAGAACCGGTCAAATATTCCCAAAGAAGTTTTCCTTCACTGAGTATGCAAATCTACAAACAAGAATTGAACATTTTTTGTTGTATTGTAAGCAATTTTTTAGTATAGATGCACCGTCACAATTCTGGAAACGAGTGAAAGTTGCAAAATACGAACGGTTATCGGTCTTCGGAAGTGTGAAAAAAGTTCTTCAGTTTTATTCGTATTCACGTCCTCCAGTTATGTCACTGACATTACCCGCCCGCTTTGGCATTCTTTCTTTAACACAAAGCTGCAATTCTTACGTGCGTTAATTTACCACATACACAAATTGCTTGCCAGCTAAGTAATTTCGTGGAAAGTTTTGAAAGCATTTTCTTTTAACTGGTTTCTTGAGAGATTAACGTTGAAATTCTTGTCCCGCCATCCGTTTGGCTTTTTGGTTACTTGTTAACTAAGATAGTTTTATTGATTGTTACACATTTAAATACACATTTGAATCGTGGCGATCATTTCCGGAAAAATCCAGTTTAGCGTTTATTTGATTTAATCCTTTGTTCTAGGTTGAAGTGAAGTTTTAAACCAACGAAGCAGTTTTTTTTACATTTCGTCTTCAACTCGTCATTGCATAATTGTTCATATTAAAGTGCTAATTCCACTTAGCAGCTCAAAGTAAGCTGTTTAAGAGACCATTGGAATTGATAAGAAAATTGACCTGAAGTCAGGACAATTAATTGTTCGGAAACTTTATTTGCGTCCCATTTTAGCGGGTTTGGAATGTTCTACCAATTTTTTTTTCTAAAAGTCTAAGGTGAATACTAACTTCGCACCATTCTCGTACGCAAAATATTGCATTATTTTTGTATCATTTTTGCTTCTGTTGTGCGAGATGTGGCGGTTGCGTAATCGAGCTCGAGACTAAAAGGAGTTGTGATCGATCGAAGGAAACCTGGGGTGGCATTATGAATCTCGATTCGACTGATTTTTATTCGAATCGACCATGTTTCGTATTATGGTTCTCGATTCGAGCTCGATCATCGAGCTTCGTTCGAGGTCTCTCGATGGGGTACTAGATTATCGAGAAATTTTGACATTATGAAACAACAACAATCGATCTCGAAAACGACTAAACTCGATGAGAAATGCTCGATAGCTTTATTGTTCTCGACTCCTTGTTTTCGGATGCGTTTTTAAAGATTTTGAGGGTAATTATCGAAAGCATCATATCATGTAAGTATTTATCATCTTTATTTCAAGAAACGACAAAACGATGTATCACATTTGTGTATGTATGTTAACAAAAATGACATCGAATTATGTTAATTATTTAATGCCACAGGAGTAAACAAAAAATGTCCATGAGCATAAATCCACAACAATTAGAGTTGTTAACTAAATTTATGGAGAATCATGCGGATCTCGCTCGCGGAATCCTCAACAGAGCCGACGGGAGGCAAAATTCGAACAAATTGTGGCAGAGTTTGAAGGAAAATTTAAATGAAAGAGGTCCACCAATACGAGAAGTTAAAGAATGGAAAAAAGTTAGTAGGAAAATGTTTTCACTGATTTGTTTCTGTAAAATTTTATCTATTTTAGGTTTGGTCTGATTACAAGTACAATGTGAAAACAAAACTGAGAAATAATTTAAGTAGTATTCGTCAAACGGGAGGTGGACCGAATCAGTTAAAACCACTTAGTCCATTTGAAGAGAGTGTTGTCAGATCAGCTGGAATAGAGGCCGCTGTGAAAGGTATAGATAAAGCACGATCATTTGGGGCCAATCTAAAAAATACTCCGAATTCAGGAGACGTAGGATCTGTGGCTCAATGCGCGGCTAGTGAAGATGTTTCAATCGATTCTATCGAGGCAAGTGCTTTCGGAGATCATCAAGTATTGGAAGATTCGTTGGAATGCCACATCGCAATAGAAAACAATTCAGCAGATGTTTGCAACGAAAACACCGAAAACGAGAATCGATTACCTTGTAACAGCCCTTCAAGTAGCACAGAATTTACCCAACGTCGTCGAGTTAATTACAAAACGGAGAAATTGATGCTATTCAAAAGATATATTGCAGCTCTCGAAGAAAACAACAAAATTCAAGGAGAGTTGCTTAAAATTAAAAAACGAAAATATGCAGTGATCAACGAAGAAATTCAATCAAACGATTAATTAAAAAGATTTATTTTTAATCCATGACGAAAAATATTTGTCGACATACAAACGAATATAATAATAAATATTTCTCAGTGATATGAAATCGTATGTATTTTGTGATAACACCATTTTGAAGATTTTAATACATTACGCTGTACGTAGGATATCAACCTTGGACGAAGTTTCCACTTCATTGTAGTTTTCTTTATTGTTTATGATATTTCTGTATGGTTTATACTTGGGTCACAGCATCCTGTAAATTTCGATTTTAACTTTATCATAATATATACAAGCGATCAGTCTTACGTATGTTTATTACCTGTGTCAAGACGCCAGCGTAAGTGTATTGCAAACTTCTATCATTTTGCATTAAATTCTGTGTTCACTAAATCTGCTATCGTTTCTTGTAGAGTGCCTGTAAGTAGAGAGACGACATCTTATTCCTAATGTTGGCAACAGTTCAAAACATTTAATCCAAAAATTTTGCTGTTCCACTCACCTTTTTCTACTCACCAAGCAAATGTCAACATAGAAAATTAGAACACTGTCAGAGATTCCAGATCATATTGCGCCGCCAAAATCTACGCTGATGAAAGTTTATGAAATATAATGAAGTTTGTTGAACAGGACAAATTCAAGCGAGAAAAAAATAACTGGCATCTCTGGAGTGTAGTTAAAATGACTACACTCCAGAGATGCCAGTTATTTTTTGCTCTATGTTTGATTTTTCGAAATACTCGATTATTCAATAATCGATTATAAAGGGTGATTTTTTAAGAGCTTGAGAACTTTTTTAAACAATAAAACGCATAAAATTTGCAAAATCTCATCGGTTCTTTATTTTAAACGTTAGATTGGTACATGACATTTACTTTTTGAAGATAATTTCATTTAAATGTTGACCGCGGCTGCGTCTTAGGTGGTCCATTCGGAAAATCCGCTTTTTTATCGACAAATTTTGTTCAGCGATGAGGCTCATTTCTGGTTGAATGGCTACGTAAATAAGCAAAATTGCCGCATTTGGAGTGAAGAGCAACCAGAAGCCGTTCAAGAACTGCCCATGCATCCCGAAAAATGCACTGTTTGGTGTGGTTTGTACGCTGGTGGAATCATTGGACCGTATTTTTTCAAAGATGCTGTTGGACGCAACGTTACAGTGAATGGCGATCGCTATCGTTCGATGCTAACAAACTTTTTGTTGCCAAAAATGGAAGAACTGAACTTGGTTGACATGTGGTTTCAACAAGATGGCGCTACATGCCACACAGCTCGCGATTCTATGGCCATTTTGAGGGAAAACTTCGGAGACCAATTCATCTCAAGAAATGGACCGGTAAGTTGGCCACCAAGATCATGCGATTTGACGCCTTTAGACTATTTTTTGTGGGGCTACGTCAAGTCTAAAGTCTACAGAAATAAGCCAGTAACTATTCCAGCTTTGGAAGACAACATTTCCGAAGAAATTCGGGCTATTCCGGCCGAAATGCTCGAAAAAGTTGCCCAAAATTGGACTTTCCAAATGGACCACCTAAGACGCAGCCGCGGTCAACATTTAAATGAAATTATCTTCAAAAAGTAAATGTCATGTACCAATCTAACGTTTAAAATAAAGAACCGATGAGATTTTGCAAATTTTATGCGTTTTATTGTTTAAAAAAGTTCTCAAGCTCTTAAAAAATCACCCTTTACTTATCAAAATTTGTCGATTAAATTTTACTCGATTATCTTGGTTATAATTCGATTACTCGTTTATTTATTCAATTATTGTTATTGAATTTTTCAAATTATTCGATTAATTTAATAATCGAATAATGGTTTCAAACTAATCGATATACTCGATTATTTAGGTTCTCAATCGATTACCCGATTAATCGATCGACACTACGACATTCCTTGTCATGCTATTATGAGTAATGTTGTTATTTGTATTATGACATTTGTCTAGTATAATTGAGTGAGTAGTATAAACGATTGCAGGTTCTATGAACTCAAAACATTCTGCAAAGTTAAAGGAGCATGAAAATCTTTGACGCTTGCGTCTTGACACAGGTAAAAAATACGAAAGACTGTTCACTTGATTATATTTCAATAATATTCATTTTCCAGCGATAATAAGTTAACGTAGTCGAAATGGTTATGCTTGGAATTCGTGCAACTGAGAGCGAGAACTTGTTATCTTATATTTACCAAAATATTACCATTTACAAATATGGTTTCCATTCACATCACTAGTAAGTTATATTCGCCTATATCATTTTACATTACCTAATGTCTATAATAAACATATTAAAAGTTATTACACTTTTGATCTGAATTAATAGAACTTTTTTTTTCACACAGGTTCGTTTGAAAATATGACAACTAGGTAATCTAGGCATACGAATCTTCTATAACATATTCAACTCACGATGAATAGAATATATCTGATGAAAGATAATATAGAAATATGTTTTCCAAGTTCAATTTTCGTGTCCATTTTCGATTCCCAGATTATTTTATTGTGGAAACATATCTAAAAAAGGTATGTTACACCATGTTAAGTGACGTTTAGTCTCAGTTAATTAAAATATAGGTTTAAGGTAGTCAAAAATTGTATTCATTACATGTCAGCAAATTAAAGTTCTTCAAAATAAACAGTTAATTTGTCATATTCATACTAAGGAATCTCTGATTGTATTTCTTATCCGTTCAGCTCTTCTTGCGAGTGCCGTATTGTCGATGGATCCTTCTATTGTTCTATGAGTTGATTCATCAGGTTGTACTGCGTCTGCTGGATCAAACTGTACGTTGAATTCAATACATATGTTGTGTAAAGCGGAACATACATTTACGATTGATGATGTCTTTTTTGGAGTATACCTAATCTTCCGATCTGAGTTGCAACACCTCCACCGACCCTTGAGAATACCAATTGCTCGTTCCACTGTTGTTCTGGCTGATGAGTGAATTTTATTAAAAATTTCTTCACTTGATCCATCATTGGCGTTACGATACGGAACTAAAAGCCATGGAGCAAGGCCATATCCACTGTCGCCTGAAAATCGAGAATTAAAATTATAGAAGCAAACTACGTTGCAGCCTTTAGCTCCAAATGTTTGTGAATTATCTCATTTGGCAGTATTTTTGATTGCTAAAAGATGCTGCATGCGAGTAAATATGCAAATAGTTACCTAACAGTTTTGAGTTGAAGTCTCCGTCATAATACAGTTGTTCGAAGAATATTTTTTCATCACTTGTTTCCAAACAAAAGAATCATGTGCAGCTCCACCAAAACACGCATTAACTGCCAGTATGCGGTAGTTATGATCACAGATCTAAAACGAAAATAAAAAGTTGTATTCATGGTATATAAACAGTTTGCTAATTTATTACATACAATCATGGCATTTATGCTGTGATTTCCTTTTCTATTGAAGTACATGTGTTCGTCTTCTGTAGGCCTCAATATAGAAATGTGCGTCCCATCAATACAGCCTACGACGCCTGGAATCTTGAATTTACCAAAAAAATATCTTTTGGTGTTTCCAAAACATGCAGGATCTAGCTTAATCCAGTTAGTACATAGGAGTTCCTCGAGCATTGGCAGAGTTTCGCTAAAGATAACCGAAACTGTAGGTTGTGCCATTCCTATCATGAATCCACTGCCTGCATTTATTTGATATGAACCACTTCCTAATATATTGAGTGTAACTGCTAATTTTAAGACAGGAGGGATCGATGTACACTTGTATCCTCCAGGAATTTGCAATGTGTTCAATACATATCTAAACGCTTCACGACTAAGTCGGAAATTTTGACAGAACCTGCGGTAAAATGAAATATATCTGATGATTTTACAGACCATACTATACATTACTTTGATTTTCATTATTAAAAATGAAATATCTTTTAATTTCAAAGTTTTTGATTTGTCGCGTGTTATTCAAACAATAACTAAGACGAAGCACTTATGCTATACCATATTTAGGTATTATAGAATACAGCTCACATACAACAGAAATTTTTTGCGAAAATATTTTGATATCTTATGTTAACTACACGAATCACGCTTTATCAGATAGGTTACTTTAACATTGAACACAATCAATACAGAAATAAAAATATTCACTCTCGTTCGTTCAAACTTAACGGGTCGCTTTGGTCTCTTAGCCGTCGCCTTACAATTGCAGTATCGCAAATATCATCCTCCTCTTCACTGCTTGAATCGAAGAAATGTAATCCGAACATATCCATATTCATAGTTTTTTAGTCATAAATATTCAGTTTTATTTTTTTTCGCGGTTGTAATACATTCGGATTTGTTTACTTCTGTTTGACACATTTCTCTCGCAGGACAAGATTTGTGGCGGTCGAAATCTAGTACCTCAAAGTTAGCAGCTCGATCGCTTGGTCGAATGTGATACGTAATGTCACAGTTTAGTCGAATCGACTTCAAAAATAATCGTTTCGAGCAACTCGATTCGAGATGCATAATGTCAGCCCTGTTCACGATATCGTCCAAAGCATACAGTGATTTTGTGCGTTCCCAAACTAATGGTCGAATTCGACGGAATATTGAGAATCTGATAAGAAATTTGAAGTCTGGGAAGCAAAACCAAGCTTTATACCAACTTTTCTTTCTAAAGCTCCTAGGAAAGGTCTCAATATTATATATTTATTTATTTCGTCAAGCAAATGTAGACTACATATAAATGGATTGCAATGTTCACTTACATACTACGCATTATTTCTACGACAAAGCTGAGATTTTATTTGATTTTTCGACATAGTAAGGTCAAGATGTTCGCAGTATTGATTGTAATGGCGCATTATTCGATTGACTGGACTGTATTTTGCATAATTTGTTCTAGTATGTCTTTCTAAAAATAATTTCCTGAAACGTAGTTGACGGCTAGGTATATAAAAGTTTAATTACGATAATAATGGAACTGATTGTATGCGTTGAGAAATAATATCGCTGATAAAATAAAGCATTGCAAAGTCGC
Source organism: Malaya genurostris (assembly GCF_030247185.1). Lineage (NCBI taxonomy): Eukaryota > Metazoa > Arthropoda > Insecta > Diptera > Culicidae > Malaya > Malaya genurostris. The sequence continues at coordinate 293,176,408 of NC_080572.1, forward strand.
TGCGTTCTTCAGCTGTTTGTATATTGATGAGCATGCAGCGTGCTTCATATGATGGTAGAGGATATGCTGTCCAGTTTGATTAACGAAGTGCATATAAAAGAAATTGTTTTTGGATCGATTCAATGCGTTCTTCGTGAATAATGTTATATGGATTCCATACTAGGCTGCAATATTCCAAAATGTGTCTGACATTGAAATGCTTTGTTGATTATTGTATTGTAATGTTCCACAAATGTTAGTGTGGGGTCCAAAATTACACCTAAATCTCGCACAATTTTAATTTTCTCTACTATTTGTTTTTCCTAAACATATGTCTACGTTTTTCCTACTGAATGTTATTGAGTTACATTTTTTTTACATTGAGTTGGAGTAGACTTTTGAAGCACCGAATGATTTCGTTCTGGAATATCACAACGTCGTTGATATTTTTAATTTCCATGAAGAGTTTCATGTCGTTTGCATATATAAGCGCTTTTAGATTTTTGAGTATGAAAAAAATGTCGTTTATATGACGTTAAAAAGAAGAGGCCCTAGGTGAGAGCCTTGAGGTACGCTAGATGTTACATAAATTGGTTCAGAGTTTCGGTTTCGGAAACGAACTACTTGTACTCGATTCGTTAAGTATGATTCAAGCCACTCCAGAATGCTATGTTCTATGCCATATTTTGGTAGTTTGCCTAGAAGTAATGGTGTGTCAGTACGGTCGAAAGCTTTACTAAAGTCAGTGTGAAGAGTTTCTACGTGGCTGCCAGCGTCCATTGCGTTCAGAGTGAATGTTACAAATTCTAGGAGATTAGTAGTTGAGCGGCCTTTGAAAAAGCCATGTAGCTTGTTTTTTTTTATTCAATAATATAATATATTTTTAGGCACACTGCTCAAGCCCTGAGATGCCAAGGGTACTTTCCAAAACTAGAATAGTATCATTAAATTATGTCGTCTAGGATTTTCGAAAATCTAGCTTTCAGCTGGCGATCGGCAGTATTCGGTGAATTGAATATTGCATGAGTATTCCAGATGGCGTTGTTGAACATCTATGGACGCTTCCCTCGGTTCGTGTGGGTCCGCGGGAAACACCCCCAGGCCCGGCGGGTGGCCCGCATGCTGGTCATCGACTGGGGCGGTCTTCCGTAGGCGGTGATGGTGATGTTACGGAAGAGAATGAAAATGCTGCTTGCTAGTTATTATATTCTTCAGTTGGTGAAAAAGTTTTTCGTTTACAATTTTTTCAAATAATTTTGAAATGTAAGAGATACGGGCTATTCCACGGTAGTTCCGAATGTTAGATTTTGTTTCAGTAATGATCAATTATCAAGCGTAAACTAAAGAAAAACTGGAAATACGGCTTAAGACGCTACGCCGATGGTTTTAGGCTGAAAGAAATGACCTTTTAATAGTTTCTTGAAGTCTACTTTAGTGGACAATTGTTTGAAAAATACTTCCTTTTCATGCTACTATTTATCATTCGTATTCTGGATACATATTTCGCCTACTTGTCGGTCGCCTTCAGTAACTGTAATAAAGTAGTCCGTGACTTCACCTGAACGCCGTCTGGCTAATATTCATAACAGTATAATAAAAAAAACCTAAGTTGCCAGTTTTCCTTTCGTCACATCAATCCGGAAAAAACACCTAATTTCTATCAAGCGGACCAATTACCAAACGCAAACAAGTGACGTGACGACGGCGAGTCACGTCAAGATGCAGCTACTACTCCATGGTACCGTCAAAAAACCCATCCATTTGATAAGAGCGCATAAACGGGTAGGAAACAAAGAAAGAACTTTTCGCTGGTCGAGTCACCCGTCGAGAAAACGAGGAAATCTAATCTTGCTGTAAATGCAATTTGATAAGCTTCACTTAGTGTTGGCAAAAAAAAGAAACCTCCTTTGCTCCCTTTGCTTCCGCCGCCAATTGATCGACCAATCAGCACTAACAGCAACAACAACAACAGCTCGGCAGCAGCAGCAATAAAATGCAAATGAAAAGCCCTGGGATAGGTTTGTTGGCCTTTGGCTTCTTCCCGAACTGACGCGATACGTGATTTGAATCTTTCCATAAGCTACTAGCCAAAGTTTTGAAAGCTCGCAATTGTCCTTTGTTCGGGTCTTGCAACGGGCTTCAAGGTGACACTGTGCAGTTAAGTACGTACCCACCTGCAAGTAGAAGTGGGCAAAGGAATCAAACGTAGTTTCTTGTTAGAAGTAAAAGAAACGAAAACGAAAAGGAAAAAAAAACACAGACTTTCCCTTTCTTCCGCTCTGTTCTAACCTCGTACTCTCCCTCGAGAAAAACCTGAACCGAAGAACTCAGGAAAAAAATAACAACAGAACGAACTAAACTCCTCCCCTTCTAACACTCTCGTGAGACACACTTCCTAGCACTTCCTAGGAACGGTTCTCCCTTCCGTCACGGTTCAGTTCCAATAGGAAAAGTTCTAACAATGGCGTCGTCCCCCTAGAACACTGACCTATGAATGTGTCATCGCGCGTCAGCGTTTCAATTGCGTCATTCTTTGCTCTTGCTCCGATCCGATGGCAGCACCAAGCCCACAGCCAACTTCGGTTGTAGTTTTTAATTTTTTTTTCCCTTCAAACAGAACATGAAACATCTCTCCGCGCAAAGGCTTACTGCGATGATGCCCAAGTTCATCGAAACCTCCGTCCGTCGTCCGTGCAACAAGAAGACGACGACGATGACGACGCTAGCTAGCGAAGACGTGATTTTAGTTGGAGAACTTTTGTAAAGAGGAAGCCGATTTGCAATCTTCGGCCTGAGGGTGTTCCGTCGCTGCTGCATCTTTGCCTCCCCCTGGCCTTCGATGACACCACGACGGAAGGGACTGCCGGCTGAGTATTTCTGTTGCCAACCGTCAGCAAGCAGCTCTTGCCGTTGCAGTACAATTTGTGAGGATGGGGTTTTCCGGGCGGCCTCCTCGCTTTACCATCCAACTGGAGAATAAATATATATTCACGTTTGAAATCCCACAAACTGCAGTTGAATGCAGCAGCAGCAGCAGCATGATGCAGTTTAGTGCAAGCAGTGTTTAGTTTTTTTTTTCTGCTATCTATTGCGGCTTAGCATAGGAAGAATAAATACAAACTCACTCACACACCCACACACACACACAAAGCCGGCTGAGCTTCACTTGCCGATGGAAGCAATGGTGCACATTTCTATGTTTTTATTAGCACATCGATGTCAGTTCAGTGGATCAGTTGTAGGGTGATCGTTCGCTAGAAGGTCACCTGTGCTTACATTGGATTAACTTTGGTGGGCTTCAGTTGCAGCTGGCAGCAGCTAGAGGTTTGTCTTCCGCCTCGGACGAACCGACGCTCGTTTGCCGGATTAGCAAAGAGCATTAGCGATTGTGGGCCAAAACGATACATAATTCGCAACACGGAAAACTGGCACAGAGTTCTGCACCGAAATGGCAAACTTGTCAGCGACAGCACATCGGCAACTATTATCCAATTGAAGTCAATTACCTCCGATGAGCTATTTTCTAACTGCTATTTGCGACCAACCGAACCTTCCGGTGTGTGTGTGTGCGAGCACGGGTTCGACGGATCTAGCGCAGTTTTTTGGCCTGCCACGGTAGCTGACTTATCGCCATCTCTTCGGTAAAAGCCAACTCCGACCGGGCGCAAGATTAAAGATAATAGCTTTCAAAACATAATCGCAGAGGCTACACAAAATATGTACTGCGCCCGTTGTTTCCGCGGCCAGAACAGAAGAAGATGCATCGACAAAACAACCTCTGAGCCTGCTACTGTGGCAAAGCCCCCTGCCGCAAGGAGCAAAAAACCTAAGCATTTGAAGGTCACACCAGACGATGTCTGTTTCCTGGTCATTGGCTGCTGGTTGCATCTGGTGTACCGCGGACCGGCACCACCAGACAGGTATTTTTCCTGGACCTGGACCGGCAAGCGATCCCAGTCCTCGTGTCTGACTTGTTCAATAAATTTACTCCGGCTATTTATTCTGCTGGCTGTGGCTGGTTGTTGTGCGTCCTTTTGCCCTTCCCACACCGGAGCTGATAAGTGTTTGTTTGTTCGTTCCCTCTTCCCGGTCCCCGGCAGCAAACGGCAACAGAACCACGGCCCATTTTTACTTCTTCCTTGCCAACGTGCTTAGGAGAAGAAGATGCATCCTGTCTCCGTGCCTTTCTGACTCCGATCAGTTTGCGAAAACTATCATCTCGGAGGCAGTGCAGAAATATGGCTATTGCACTCGGGATTTTTTTTTTAGTTTTTCTTTTTATTTCGCTCCTGTGCCTTCAATGCCTGCTGTAGCCGCGAGATGCACTCTTTTATGCAGCTCACCTGAACTGGCAATTTTCTCGTTCATTATCCTTTGTTTCCTTTCCGGGTGTGCTTGGTGCTTGGTGTGGCTCAGGTTCAGGTTCAGGTTGCTCGGTTCACGATTGGTTCTGGTTCTAAGAGAGACAGAGAGAGAGACGATTAATATTTTTTAAATCCTTCGTCGTTCTTCGGAACCAAGCTAGTGGCTGAGGTTAATTCATCTGCGTTTCTGCGTAGACTGGATTTTGCTGGTATAATTGCAGGTTGGGAAAACTTTTTCAATGCTCAGTGCTGAATAAAAAACGTTCGTTTAATCCTTTTATTTTTGAAACGAAGGCAGAAAAACGAAAAAAAAAACACTTGTTTTTTAAACGAATTTAGTTTTCTGTTTCGCGTTACGTTTCCTGCAATCACAGGATTTTGAGCGACTCCTGTCGGCCCATAAAGACTGTCCCAGAAAGTATGGACGAAACCAAAAACCGCTGCCATTTCGCAATGGTTCAGAATCTGAAATGCATGGGCTTTCAGCAGAACAACGTCGAAAAATTGTGTACAAATGGGGCACAGAACACGGACTGTCACTGAGAAAGAGCAAAAATGGAAGGAGAAAGTGAAAAAGCTGTGCGAAATGCAGTCAGGAAGTTCGGTGAGGATACCACCTTTGAGGATAAACCGAAAATGGGTTGAAAAAATGGTCCTGCTAACCCTCAGTTGGATAAACGTATACTGAAGGCGTTCGAGCAAAAGAAGGAGGTTTCCGTTCGGGATGTGGCCAAAACAGTGGGCACTTCGAAGTCAAATGTTCTTCGTGCCAAAGAACGTTTGAATTTTCGAAACTATAAGAAGCAGAAACAACCAAAACGTAGTCAGAAACTAAAAGCATCGATCAGGCCGACGGTTCGAAAACTGTACAATACGATTCTTGCTGGAAATTTGAACTGCATAATCATGGACGACGAAACCTACGTGAAACTCGATTACAAATCCTTGCCGGGACCACAATATTATACGGTGCGAGAAGGGCAAGTGTTAAACCAGTCCGAGACATCGAATGAAGTCGAAAAATTTGGTAAGAAAGCTATGGTCTGGCAAGCAATTTGTAGCTGCGGTAAGATTTCGAAACCCTTCATCACCACTGCTTCAATGAACAGCGAAATATACATCAAGGAATGTTTACAAAAACGACTTCTACCCATGATACGAAGCCACAAGGATCCTGTTGTCTTCTGGCCAGATCTTGCCTCTTGCCACTACTCGAAATCAACGGTAGAATGTTATACTACCAAAAATGTCACTTTCGTCCCAAAAGACATTAATCCACCCAATTGCCCACAACTTCGACCAATTGAGGAATTTTGAGCATTAACGAAGGCACATCTTAGGAAACATGTCTCGGCAGCCGAAACCATTCAACAGTTTGAAAAAGATTGGAAAAAAGTGTCAAAACTTGTCGCCAAGAAGTCTGTACGGAATTTGATGAGGAACATTCGCAAGAAGGTGCGCCAGCTAGTCTACAATGGCTAAGTAGCAAATGTTGAGAATAATATTCTGTTGTTGTAGTCTAATATTATCAGTATATCGATTAAAATTTGAATATCTAACACTTGTGAATTATTTACAGCATATTCAAAGTGCGTCCATACTTTCTGGGTCAGTCTTTAGACGCTTTGGAAGTGCATTAGTAACCTAGGGTCACATTTAACTGAATTTCGAAGATAATTTACCGTTTTTTTCAGTTGCTGAAATGCTTGTGCAATATTGATTTTTTTCCACTGCCAAAAGGAAGTTCCGTAAACACGTGTAGAAAGTGCGTATCACCCGGGTGATTGTTTTTTTTATCGTCACCTACTATTCCACTGTGACTGTTGGATCATTTTCACTCAACCAGTAAGCAGAGGAAACAGATCTTCGGAATTCTATGAACTGTGGAGTTTTGAACCAAATGAAAATCAATTCTATAGAGTTACCGATTTTCTCAAATAGTCTTATGATTTTTCTATTTGTTTTCTAAGCACTATATAGCGCTTGTTTCGTATTTGTCATACAATAGTCAATAAGCTGAACGAATTTTTCGATAACTTCAAAATATTCTAAAATAATTTCGGCTGAGTTTACTTTGAAAATATTTTTTCGCAAAAGTTCAGTACGTCAAAAATAAACCCACAGTGAAAATATACACTTTGGTTGAATAATTTTTACCAAAAAATTTGGCTTTGCTGTTCGAATCAGCGAATCTCCGCGAGAGTTATCAAAAGCGAAAATAGTTGCAACAAATACAAATTATATACATTTCCGAGGACACGTTTTAATATATGTGGTACAATGACAAAGTGACAATGAACTTTTTATGATTATCCTTAAAACTGGCAATATTTTGTCAATTCTTATGGACAATTTATTGGACTCTTTGGGACAGAATGGTGAATTACAATAAGCCTTCGCTGGACAATATAGTTATGGTGTTCTTCGTTTCATTATAGTTAAGTGTATTTGTTTAGACAAATTGGCTTCGAGCGGGTTATCTAAAGTGAGGTATGCAAACTTGATCAATGATGTCAGGAAAATGCTTAAGGTCGAATTAACATGATTGTCCTATAGGACCCAGTGAAGCGCAATGTTACGAATCTAGGAATATTAAAAACTGTAATAAGTTTAACGCAGTTTCTTCATATACTGGATAGAGCTCTGGATAAACGATTCGAATAGAACATTGTGGTTAAGAGATTGATATTCTAACCTGTTTCGCGGACTTTTTGAATATTTGTCGCAATCGGTCAAGCAAAGCCCGTGAATCGTCCAAAACACTCGATTTTTTTAGATTATATTTTCAATTTTATGACCACATAAGCAAACCCATCAAAACCAAAAAAAAAGGCAATGAAAGAGCCGATATTTTAGCCAAACGTGGTGCTATTGAGGGTGAAATGTATGAGAGACCGATTGCTTTCAACGAATTCTATAGCGCGTCTAGCCAAAGAACACTTGCCTACTGGCAAGCTTCTTGGGATAAAGATGATCTCAATCATTCCTGAAAAATATCGACAAAGGCATGGTTCAGGAAACTGGATGTGACTATGGATTTCATTCGTGTAATGTTCAGACTCATGTCCAATCACTACACGTTAGATGCACATCTCCTTCGAATTGGACTTTCCGAGACTAATCATTGTGTTTGTAGCGAAGGTTATCGCGATATTGATCATGTCGTTTGGACATGCGTGCAGTATCGTGATGTCAGATCTCAACTAATAAATTCCTTGCGTACCCAAGGTAGACTATCCAATGTCCCAATTCGCGACATTCTTGCTTGTCGTGATCTTCCTTTCATGAAACTTTTTTATCATTTCATTAAGTCCATTGGAGTTCCAATTTAAGTCTTATTTTATATTAGACTGTTTTCTCTTCCATGAGTTCAACCAATAGCCAACTGTATGATAATGAACTGATACAAACAAACCTGAAATAGTTATAAAGACTGTCCCAGAAAGTTTGGACGCATTTTGATTTCACTGAAAGTAATTCACAAGTGTTAGATATTCAAATTTTATTCGATATACTGATAATATTAGACTACAACAACAGAATATTATTCTCAACATTTGCTACTTAGCCATTGTAGACTAGCTGGCGCACCTTCTTGCGGACGTTCCTCATCAAATTCCGTACAGACTTCTTGGCGACAAGTTTTGACAATTTTTTTCCAGTCTTTTTCGAACTGTTGAATGGTTTCGGCTGCCGAGACATGTTTCCTAAGATGTGCCTTCGTTAATGCCCAAAATTCCTCAATTGGTCGAAGTGGTGGGCGATTTGGTGGATCCATGTCTTTTGGGACGAAAGTGACATTTAGTGGCAGTAGTGGCAAGAAGCAAGATCTTGCCAGAAAACGACAGGATCCTTGTGGCTTCGAATCATGGGTAGAAGTAAACATTCCTTGATGTATGTTTCGCTGTTCATTGAAGCAGTGGTGATAAAGGATTTCGAAATCTTACCGCAGCTACAAATTGCTTGCCAGACCATAGCTTTCTTACCAAATTTTTCGACTTCAATCGATATTACGGGCTGGTTTAACACTTGTTCCTTTCGAACCGTATAATATTGTGGTCCCGGCAAGGATTTGTAATCGAGTTTCACGTAGGTTTCGTCGTCCATGATTATGCAGTTCAAATTTCCAGCAAGAATCGTATTGTACAGCTTTCGAACCCTCGGCCTAATCGATGTTTCGTGTTTCGGACTTGTTTTCGGTTTTGGTTGTTTCTGCTTCTTTAGCACGAAGAACATTTGACTTCGAAGTGCCCACTTTTTTGGCCACATCCCGAACTGAAACCTCCTTTTTTTGCTCGAACCCCTTCAGTATACGTTTATCCAACTGAGGGTTAGCAGGACCTTTTCGGTTTATCCTCCCGTTTTCGGTTTATCCTCAAAAGTGTTATCCTCACCGAACTTCCTGACTGCATTTCGCACAGCTTTTTCACTTTCTCCTTCCATTTTTGCTATCTTTCTCAGTGACAGTCCGCGTTCTGTGCACCATTTGTACACAATTTTTCGATGCTGTTCTACTGAAAGTCCACGCATTTCGAAACAAACTAATGAAAACGAATAAACAACTGCACAAGTGGTTAGAGAAGAGTGTAAACAACAGGACGCAGCCATAAAAATTGACAGATTCTGAACCATTGCGAAATGTCAGCGGTTTTTGGTTGCGTCCATACTTTCTGGGACAGTCTTTAGTGCTTTTTAAACGCTCATCAGGAATCGTGTTAATTGCGAAAACCGAGTAAATAAAAACCATGTTAATTCCGGAATCCGTGTAAAAAAACTGTTTTAATCCACCTAGTGGTGTAATGATACCTTTCTCGTATATACTATTGTGGTATTCTTTTCAAAATTTTTTTCTTCGATTTTTGGAAGAAACCAAGCGATTGTTTGTGCATCAACTAATATAACATACAGAATGAAACAGTGCTCTGTTCGCGTAGTTCATCCTTAAAAAAAAACGAAGTGTGTTTACTATTATATGTAATTCCAGCACCGGAACCCGAGAACCGGTATAATCGAAGTCGGTTCGTACGGCCACCAACTAACATGACGTACGAGCTCTACTAGTTTTTATTCAAATTTTGGAGTTTTTATATGATTTCGATGTCGTACTCGAAACGACTATTTAAATTTTTGTTGTATCCGAAAATATGCAGTAATTTTTAGTAGGACCATAAGACCTTTCATTTGACCCTAAGATTGGAAATATAGGTTCTGCAAACTCTGAGAAAAGTGTGCGAGATCCACTTTTGAGCATATAACTATTTCCTCCCGTCGTTAATCGAAAACCGGGAACCAGGATAGCCAGAATCGGTTTGTTTGGCTGCCTGCTGATAATGGCTATCGATTTGTGTAGTTTTGAGACCAGTTTAGATTTTTTTTTGCGTATTTTGTTTCACCGATTTAAATGACGGTGTACAACATTTAACACACTTCACCCTATAACTCCGGAACCGAAAGTCGCATCTCGATGAAATTCAGGAATTTCGTATGGCACCGCAAGACCTTTCATTTGAATCTAAATTTATATAAATTAACTGTGGATGAGCGGTCTCTGAGAAAATCGAATGCATGTTTTTAGTTCATTTTGCACATTTTACCACATAACTCCTGAACCGGAAGTCAGATCCAGATGAAATTCAATAGCACCGTATGAGACCAAGATAACTTTCATTTGAATTTAAGTATGTGAAAATCGGTCCAGCCATCTCGGTTAAAAGTCGGGTTTCACAGTGATTACATAACCTTTCTATATGAGAGAGGCAAAAAGCCGTGTATAAAAAAAACCTTGTAAAAGAGACCTTACTATGTATTGTAGATGCCACCGCGCAGAAAAACTTACGTATATTGCCTATGAAATAAACGTGTTTATAAAAAAAAAACAATATGGATTTTCATAATGATATCGTATGGTCTTTAGCCACAAGAATTTCGTATGCGAATCAAAAGACCGCCTCATGAAGTCACGAAAATTGGCATTCCAATAAAAAGATTGGGAATTTACTTCGTAAAAAAAGTTTTGTGTAATGAATGTGGAAACCGCCCATCATATGGCTATTTTCGAAACGGATGTGAAGAGTAAGGGCAAGAAAACGAAGTTTGCGCTCGTTTCAAAATCCAAGATGGCGGCTTCCGGTTTATTGATATTCCTTGAAAACCCTTACACTGTGAGTAATTTCGGAACGAGATTGATGAGTAGATATCGGAAAACGATGTTAGAGGTGGTTCTGAAATTCAAGATGGCGACTTCCGGTTTCTTGATATTCCTTGAAACCCCTTACAGTATGGGTATTTTCGAAAAGGATTTGATGTGATGCCATAAAAACGATGTTTGTGATCGTTCTGAATCTAAGATGATCACTTCCGCTCTATTGAGATTCTTTGAAAATACTCACAATATGTATATTTTCAGAACAGATTTGGTGTGTAGGTACCAGAAAAGAAAGATGTTTGTGATCGTTTCGAAATCTAATTCTTTCCGAAAATACCGGATTTTAAAGGAATATCAAGAAACCGGAAGTCGCCATCTTTAATTTCAGAACCACCTCAAATATCATTTTCCGGAATCTACTCTTTAAACCCGTTTCAAAAATACCCATATTGTAGTAGTTTCCATGGAATATAAATGAGCCGGAAATCGCTTTCGATGTACGCCGAAACCTCTTTTTACGAAGTAGGTTCGTAAAAAAAATTTACGTTATTTGGGATTTAGTTCGTAAAAAGAGTGACGTACAAAGAGGTAACGTATAAAAAGTGTTCGTAAACGGAGGTTTGGATGTACAAAATTTCTAGGAACATTGTGCGAAATTTCTTTGCCAAACAAAACTTTTGTCATATACTGTGGAATTGTTGTGCGTATTTTGAAGGAAAAAAGTAAAGTTTTTCGTAACGGGAACTCGAACTCACCGTTTCAGCAAACAATACACCTTTGCTTTAGTCGCAATCAATTCATCGACCATATCTTGTTCGTGTCCTGCAAAGAAATAAACAAATGGTTTAAACAGACGAAAAATGAAAATGTTTTCCCTCAGAATTTTTTTTCTGCAATTGTCTGTGATTGAAAACATTGCCTGATTTGTGAAGAAAAATTTTATCGCGAATTAAATCATTTGTTGTGTGTCATCCTTTGACTGACACACACATTCTACCCGAAACGAACGAACGAACGAATGTTGTTGAGGCTAGATTTGTTTCGAAACAACAATTACTTCACACGTAACATTTAATCGCTTGTTATTGTTTCGGCTTTTTCTCGCAAACATCCGAAAATAGGCTCCTATCAGCTCTTAAATAATAATGCACATGGTTGATAAATGGTTCGATTGTTTAATTCAGAGAATGTTGAATCATTCCGTTGATTCTGGCTCTTCAAATCTAATGTCGTTTTCACGTGAAAAAAAACGGAAACTGACCCAAACAAACACTTTTAACTGTTAACGATTTGACAGCAGTTAGTGTCGCAAAACTGTTGAATGTTTTGAACTCGCAGAAAGCTACCTACGCGACCGACGGTCATTGTCCTGTCACTACTGTTAATCAGCGGTTGCTGCGATTAGTTTTGACGATTTCGATCACCACGACGAAAACGATGCACTTGGTATGCAAGCTAATCCCCCTCCCGTTCGCTCTCTCTCTCTCTCTCTCTCTCTCTCTCTCTCTCTTTCTGTCTATCGTCGATAACAGAAGCTGTTTCTGCTTCCCGTTATCAACAGTGCGGGCAGTACAAAGTTACACAATATATGCCCCCGCACCGCACCGCACCGTCTCGGTGTCTGCGTTCCGACGCTTGTCACTGATAACAGGCAGTAGCACTGCACGCGGCGGGGGTATTAATAAAACCCATTGGGAGCGCAAAAAATAGCTCTGGAATGAATTAAGTCGAGCATTATGCAGATTACATTGTTGACGTTCCCATCATCATCATCACCGTCGTCGACGACGTGCATTCAGAGCCAATACTTTAAAAGCGTACGGTGGTTGCCTTGTAGCCAAGTTCAATGTCATCAGCAAGGATTTTTCTTCTTTTCTGCACGCTGATTCCCGAATGGATCGCCACCGTTTCTGATGATAACGATTATGCATATTTTCCTACCATTCCACCACCACCACCACCCCCAACCGGCCAGCCGATGAATCTAACCTCAATCTTTTTCTCTCTTAACTCATCTCCACAGTTACCGACAACTATCACTACCTGCACTCGATGAACGCAGCGGCGGCCGCGGGTTACACTTCCTCCCACTTTCAGACACCATCGCAACCCCGGGGACAGTCCGGTGGTTCCCTGGCAAACGGAGGCAACGGTTTGAACGTCATGAACCAGCACCATCTGCATCCACATCATCCACATTTGGGTGGCCAACATCCGGGTGCCCACGTGGGGAACGGTGCCGGTGGTCCTCCCGGAGTCATGGGAGGTGCACTGGTAAACGGACTTCAGCATCACCCCCACAATGTGTCATCCAGCTGTCCGGATGATTTGTCCTACATGCTCGAGCTGGGATTCCCTCAGCGGAAACTGAAGAAACCGAAAAAACCCAAACTGGAAATGGGAGTCAAACGTAAGTCGCGTGAAGGTTCCACCACCTACCTGTGGGAGTTTTTGCTGAAGTTGCTCCAGGATCGCGAGTACTGTCCACGTTTCATCAAGTGGACCAACCGAGACAAAGGGGTCTTCAAACTGGTCGACTCCAAGGCCGTCTCCAAGCTGTGGGGAATGCACAAAAACAAACCGGACATGAACTACGAAACGATGGGTCGTGCCTTGCGGTACTACTATCAGCGGGGAATCCTGGCCAAAGTCGACGGTCAACGGTTGGTGTATCAATTTGTCGATGTACCGAAGGATATCATCGAAATAGACTGTTCCGGTACATAGGGCTACGAGCGACGTCCAGATCGACGTCCGTAACCTAACCCAGATTCACACACTATTCAACACAATCACACCCCCTCCCACACACACACACTAGTCCGGTTTCCGGCTCCCATCGCGGTCTAATTTGTAGAAAAAAAAAAAAAACAAAACAAAAATCTACTCCTACCCTGTTTTAAAGTGTACATACACGTGCTAAATGATCTTCTGTTTTTTGTTTTACGATATTTATTTTTAAACGGCTTCCTTTTCTTTGAATTTAAGTTTTCCATGTATCATACTAGGTGGTAAGTTGTAAAGTTATTCTACTGTAAATTATAATTTATTTAAGTTAAAACCCCATGAAACCCCCGCAGACGAAGAGAGAGAGAACGGTCCTCTTCTTGACAGCTTCTAAACTAAATTCTAGGTTAATGACACTCACAAATACGAGAGCAAAAAAAAAAATTACGAAAAAGATAATAAAAATAACCAACGGCTACCTATTTTTCATTTCGCTTTTACGTTTTGCAGTGTTTAGTTATTGTGTTGTTTTTTTTTATATCTTTTATTAAAACCGAAAAAAAATTGATCAATACGTGTACGGTCCAACTAATCAATAGAAAAAGAAGAAGAAAAATAGAACAAACAAGTAGAACGAACGGAATGCGTGCCCCCACCCGATGGAAACAATGAATGACCGATATAACAGAACAGATATAACAAGCGAAGTACAAATCATAAACACAAACACAGAAAAAAAAACCCTCAACCTCGCGCTGCAGTACTAGAGCCGAACGACGGTACGGTCGGATTCTGTCGGTACCACAGCAGCAGTAGGTGATTTTTTCTTGTAATTTACTGCTAAATGCGCTCTAGGTTTAGTTGGAGTTTTTTTTATTTAATTTCGTTTTCATTTTCATAGATTTTTTTTTTTGGTTAAATTGGAACGGAATGCAACCTTTCGGGGCTTGTTTTTTCTTTGTTCGTTGGCAAAAGCAATTCGCTGCCGAGGATGTACATTTCTATGTAAATTTCCGTGCGCTAGTTTAGGTTAAGTTAACTTTAGGCTCGGTAGATTTTAAGTTCTATATCCGCTATAACTCAATAAGCTGTAATCATGTGTAAAAATAATGCTATTAAGTGAAAGTATTTTGTGTTTAAAGTTTTACCTTTATTTTTATTTTTCTTTAATTTTCCGGTAACCAGACTAAGTTCGGTTTTAAGTCCTTATTTTTACTACGAAAAACAAAACATGTTACTGTTTTCTACTATTTACTACAGCTCACTGCCGCCCCACCTCCCCCTCTCGTCGTCGTCAGTTGGTGAACCAACTGTCTCTTGAAAACCCTTTTGCTTTATATAAGAGAATGGGGAAATAAAAAAAAAACCGAAAGTGATAAACCGAAAATCAAAAAGAGCTAGGAAAGAAGCAGAATTTGTTAGTAATACGGATGCGGAAGGCAACAAACAGTACACAAACACACAGAACACCGGCTGGCAAGAATTTTAAAAGAGAATAAATGAAGTTTCTTTAGAATCTTGATCTCATTAATTTATTTGTATTGACTCACAGACGGAATATATATTTTTTTAAAGAAATTATTTTGGTTTCCTCACGTGTAAATATGCTTGAAATTTGAGTTTTCATCGTTTCATTTTTAAATTTATTTTTACGTGTTACTTTGTGATGGTAGAAGACAATGTTAGGAAGTGGATAAAATGTTGGTTTTCGACCCCCAAAGCGCGCTAGATTCGATGGAACCGATTCAAAATACAGTAACAAAAACGAAAGCGAAATCATAACAAGATGCCTACCAACCTCCAACCATTTGACACTGCCAACTGCCATTCGATGAGTGAGAGATAGAGAGTTCGGAATTGGTGCGTAGTAGTTTAGCCAAAATTAGCCACCCTCCCCGTTCGCTTTAGGTACAATATGGTCACCGTTAAAACGCTAGCGAAATCAATTGATATCGAATCAAATTGAATCTAGTACGCCACCACTCATCACATTTGTTATTGCAAAAAAAAACCACTATCGTCGAACCAACTTGTATCCACTTCGAACGAACAAAAATTCAACGTGTTAGCTTTCGCAATACTCTTCGCAAAGAATTAAACAAACAAATAAACAAACATGCCTGTTCCCTCTTTGGATTTTGATGCTGCTTTGTGTTCTATAATATTTTTGCTATATTCCCGAGAATCAACCGAATTCGATTGCGCCAGTGTCAGTGTGAAGGTGGTTTTGCGATCGAACCGGAAACGTAATAGAATTTTACTTTCAAAGGACAAGTACGTGCAATGAAGAAACAACACCTAGAAGAAGAAAAACCCACAAACAAATGAAAAAAATACAATTCCACCCAATGTAATTTGCCGGAGCAGTGCTAGAAAGATTTTTAGCGAAATCAAATCCATTCATGGAGGCCCCCTCCACTCGCAATCCAAAAGATTTGGGAAAATCAAAACCACATTCTTTCAGAAAACGAAACGAAACACTAGTAGGCAGAAAAATGTGGATTGATCGTAGATGGAAAAAGCAAAAAAAAAAAGATCAAATCAGATACAATTTCTATAGTTTCTTTTTACAGTAAATATAGACGTTAATCTTTATATTAGGAGAAAAACAACTATATACATATAACAAGCAAGCAAAAATTACAAAAAAATACAGAAGTTTCAGTGAGATCAGAACCACAATCGAGCGAGTTGTAAGCAAGACGAACGCAAAGAAACACAATCTTCTAGAATCATTTGTTATGTGTATATTAATTATACTTTAAATGTTGCAAATTTTATATATAAAATTATAAACTAGAAAAAAATAAAATAAAAAATATATAATTTAATTTCAATTAATCAGTTGTCCCGCATATTTTGATTTCTGTTTGTCGAGTCCCTTTCCCGCTAGATCCTTCATTGGTTTAAAAAAGTTGGTTGATTTCTTAGTCCTCCATTTCGTTTTCGACTTACTTGGTTTTTGTTTCAGTATTTTGTCGTTCTGTTCAATAAATATCGACTAGAAGCAAGAGTTGTACTTTATGCATATAAGAAAAAAACGAACAAAAAAAGTGAAAAATAATATCGGAGCAAAGTAATGCCCAGAAAGCACTGCACGGTTGCATACATTTATGCTATTTCGATACTGAAACGATATGTTGGTTGCTTGAGTGTCGTAGTCAAAAGGTGGTGAAAAAGAACTTATGCATTGCATACACACAGGCGAAAATACAATACATCACTAAGATTCGACGTCGTGCAACACAAGCTATGTATGGGATCAAAATTATACGATTTCGTAACATTTTATTGGACTTCCGAAGGAGATAACTTCTTCTTTTATTGAATATTAGAGCATAATATTAGAAAATACTTCGCTTGGTTAAAAATCGTCAGTTTTTGGCAACTACTGGAAGAAGATGAGCGGTTTATTAAAATTTTCAGTTCGTATTCTGTCATCGATGTGAAGGAAGTTCACAACCCGGAGCAGGCACGTACTCAGAGGGGGAACCGAGGGATCCTGAAAAAGATTTGATAAATATTATGGGGCTGTTGAACTTGCAGATTACACCGTCAGATAAAAGTTTTGAGAGTTTCGTACTGGTCCAAACATCACTGATTCTTCAGTTGAGTAAAATATATGGTACGAATTTTCAGGACTACCTCAAAATAGAAAAAAAATGCAAGTATTAGCGTGAATTAATGGAGCGATTTATGACCGAAATGTGACCACGTGGAATGGCCTTATATGAAGCACATGACCATCGCTACCATGGTTAAAATCAATGGTTTAGTGTTCCAATTACTTGCCCATTAGGGTGGGACAAGGTTGTATGGGATGGATGATGAAAAGGTTTATTTTCTCGCTCCACCAAAATTTTCGTGTTCCTTTTGGGTCCCATAAGCACTATGCAAAATTTTAGCTCGTTCGGAAAAACTATATTTTCGCACCCGAGGTTTAAAGTTTGTATGGGATGTAGTATGGAGAAATCCACTTTTAACAACAAAAATCGGCTGGAGATCAACCTATGAACTCTAAAAATCAGTACATGTGATATTTTCGTAACAAATTTAACGAGGAAGAAAACTTTAGAAGACTGCAAAACAATCCAAAGTTTGTAGAAAAAATTATTAGAGGAAAACCGACACAAGGTCCGAACAATGGCTCATTCCTTATATATCTAGCACCACTGCTGCTCGTGGTGGTAATATGATTTTTTTTTCTTTTATTACGCTATAACAGTTGATTTGAGTGGTTTGATGTCTTCACAAAAGTTTTTCAGCTGATTTTAAAGATTTTTTGAGGTGACAAGCCATGTTCCAAAACTTACTGTAAAACTCAAAAAGTCTAACTTTTTAATTTGAAGAAAAAGGTTTTTGAAATCTTTTACAATATTTTAGATAAACCTTAATCCAATAACTTTGCCGAATATATAAACTCTCTATCTCTTATAGTTTAGAAGATATAGACTATTTTATGCAAACAAAAACATAATTTACGTAACTTTTTTTATGTCTTTACAGTAAGGTTTGGAGCTTGGTTTGTCACTTAAAAATAATCTTTATACTCTGCTGAGTAACAATCTTGATCAACCGTTATAGCACATTAAAAGGATGTCAAATCATATTACTTTCACTAGCAGCAGTGGTGCTAGATATATTAAGGGGCGGGTAGGGTCTAACACTTTTGAAAAATCATTTATTATTTTCTTTCTATTTTCTGATAGTAAAACATTTCAAGAATATTCTGTGAAATTTTGAAGCCTATCGGAACAAAACTCAGCAAGTTATGGGCCCTTATCTTTGCCGATTTCATACTACGAAGAAATAAGAGCTGCGCGCACAGGCCCAAGATTTCTGCTTCGATTGACTTAAAAACTTGACAAGACATTCTCGAAATGTTCCATTATAACAAAATACAAAATAAAAAATATGGCTTTTTGAGAATGTTAGAGCCTACGTGCTCCCTTGAGTAATAAATTGTTTCCTTCGATTTTATAGACAATAAACTTTAAACGCGTTTTTCTCGAAAGCAGGGTTTGAAAGTCCGTGTCCATCGTCATTCAAAAAAAACTGCACCATTTTTTTTTCAAATTTTGCACACACTTTCTACATATAAAAAACCAGACCTCAACGTTTTCCTTTTCGTTGTTTGTTACTATGGGAAGGTTTTACAGCTACAAAATAGCCGATTTTTTCGAAAAAAATCGTACTTTTGAATTTAAACAACCACCAAAAATTTAAAAAAAAAATTAAAAATCAAACAGAAACGTTGGGATCTAGAAAAACTTCTAGTCTAACTTTGCTGCTTTGATTTGTTCACTTCTGATTAGTCTGCGCTGAGAAACAGTGGACACCGCAAATCATGATTTTTAAAAAGCGTCCTCAAAAATGCCTCTTCACCGACTTATATCTCAATATTTTTCCACGAAAAAATTAAAAAATGTTGTTCGAATGATGCTTTTCGTTATACAAAATATTTGAATTTATTTTGTTGGACAATAGTTCTGAAAAAAATTCGCAAAACTGATGATTTTTTTTCATAATTTAGACCCTACGCACCCACCCCCCACCCCCACTACTAGTGGAACCTGAAACCTAAACCAGAAGATGTTCTTCGTTCTCTACGAATCGGAGAAAAGTTGCTATCTCGGACCACTCTTTTCTGTGCTACTCTATGCAGTGAATTGTCGTCCATTAAAGTAAGAATGGTAATGATATCTCTATCGAATCATCAAAATTCTTGTGGATTGTTGTGCTCTATAAATGGACCTTTGGAAAGTCTTAGACTTGTGTGACAGAAATGACATGACAGTAAACGTTAATAAATGTAGTGCATTTTCGAACACTTTATGACACAGTAATGACAGTTTCAGTTACAAAAGTTTGGTCTATTGAAATCCTGAGCTTTCTGTCTCAAGAAACATTATATTGCACAAGTACGCCGTATTCTTGAATACGGAGTAACAATTTAGGCTTATGTTTACATCGTTCTTGGGGGGATTCCAAAATATTCGCACCCTTGTATATATATGTATATAAAAAACAACGTTATTTGTCTGTTACGTCACTTATTCCATCATATCTCTGGAACCAGAAGTCGCAGTCATTTGATCTTCGAACTTGATCAAATGCTCAATAGTAGCAACCAGCCAACCACCCACTCACCCACACTCACACACACACACACACACTTGAGAACATGATATGAAATCCGGTTTTAACCATTATTGGTCTTTCGCCGGAGTCTTTGCACACTCTCTCCAACATATCGGCCGGTATTTCACGAATAATGCCCCCAACCCATAATCCAATCCCAACAGTGACTTTTTTTATGCATTGGTAGCTCTTGCAATGCTGGTCTTCACTCCACATGCGTCCATTTTGGTAGTTGAGGTATCCATTCAACCAGAAATGAACTTCGTCGCTGCACACAATTTTTTGATAAAAAGTGAATTTTCCTTCATGATTAAATCATATACCAAACTGAACAAGCTTGACAATGACACAAGACAACAGTGTTTCCAAAAAGATACCGGCAAAAAAATCACCCTTCACTAGACTATTGGACTAGGTGGATAAAGGTAATTGGTACTATCAATGACAATATCATACCAAGAGCTCTCCGATATACACTGCATTTCCATTTGACATGATATGTTACATGTGATAACATCATGCGATGGATTCAGTTTTAAAATTGAAGAATGGTTTTACTTCAAACTGATTGGCTATGCGTTCAATCTATCACCAAGTGGACCATAGAAACATGGCTTTAAAAAACCTGTTTGAATCCACCTAGTGGTGTAATGATGCCTTTCTCATATCAATCATACTATCATATATAATACTGTGGTACTCTTCAAAATAATTTTCTTCGATTCTTAAAAGAATAACCGAAATCGGTTTGTTTGACCGGCTACTAATAAAAACTATCAATTGGAAAAGATTTGAGGTCGATTTAGAAACTTTTTTAAGGTTTTTCCCCATTTTCAGTGATGGTATACATTTTTTAACCCACTTTACCCTATATTTCCGGATCGGGAAATCGGATCCGCATGAAATTCAGGAATTACGTATGGGACCACAGGACCTTTCATTTGAACTCAAGTTTGTGAAAATCGGTTCAGCCATCTCTGAGAAAAGTTAGTGCACTTATTTTCAGCATCGTTGCGAAATAATTTGTATTTCATTTAGTACTTCCAAATCGCAAAAATACAACGAAGTCGGTTATATGAAATTCGTTGATTTTCCATGAAAAGCGTGGAAAGTTTTCTCAAAAATGTGTCTGAATGTAATCCTTGCAGCCAGAAAAAGGTTTATTTGAAAAAAAATCATATCATTGCATTATTTTTCAAAATAATTGTGAAAGATCACAAAAACACTCATTTTTCAGAACTATTTTTAATAACACTCGGAAAATCCTTCGAATTTTCCAGCCATTTTCACCCTGCAGATAATAGACAAAAGTTTTTCAAAGGTCTGTATGTTCTTAGTTTTGGAAATTTTCCGCGCGCATGGTACTTGGACGATGGCTTTAGGTTCAGAAATCAGGTTCTGAATTCAGTTTAGAAAGCCAGTTTTAGGATTTTGTTCAAGAATCCAATCAAACAGTCAGTTTCCAAATCCAAATCCAGTATTCGGAAGTTGAATGTAATTACTGATAACCTGTTATTACTGTTGCTAACGAGAGCGATGAGTTTTCATCATTGTTTCCACTGTTGAAAATCTAATAATAAATTGCTGATCATATTTCTGATGACATGGAGAAAGAATTATGTGGTTGCGTTTAGTTCAAATCGAGATATTTACGACTAAGTTCTACCCATACTTGCACAGGATAAATTTTGAATAGGCGCCCCAAATAAAGTAAGACGTATTCATATCTAAAAATTAGCAATTTTAAACAATGGTAATCAATCCATAATAGCCTAAATGAATGCAACTCTCAGCACAATCACCGTGTCAAATAGCAGAAACAGTAGCTGATTTTTTGAAGGAAAGCAACTCTCGACGAAGCAAAACTCAATTGTCAAAATGTGACATTTGGGGTCGAAATTGATTCAGTTCCGTTTTGCTGTGAAATTCCGAACGCCGCAGTAATATTTTAATTCATTTTCCTTTTGTTTTTAACACGTGATGCTTATCGGTTAACTTTCGAATTTAGACTTCACTATTACTATCTAGAAAATTCCGATTCCGCACAAGGAACTAAAATAAAATTGAAAACCCTTTAGATAAGAAAAAGCCCAGTTGGGCGAGATGGAAATTTGTAAGACTTGAGTAAAAAAAAAATCGAAACGCTGAATATTGTAGAGATTTGTCACTTTATAGTCTAGCCGTACCATTTTCGATAAGTTAGTGAAAGTTACAGCAAATAGTATATCTAAGCCTCAGGAGCATCAATTCGAGTGGTTAAACTCGCAGCTGAAAATCTTATTAGGTAGATTAAACAATTGGCAAGCAAGCAAACAAAGCATCGTAAATGTTTACGCAAAACAAAAAAAGTATCCATTCTGAATCTATACACGTGGAAAGCAAATATATCACTATATCTATGTATTGAATGACCCCTAGTAAAAATTTTCCCGGGTGCTGGAGTTAACTTTTTGAGCAACTAAAGTTGGTTGAGTATTTTGTGTTGTAGATTTATTACGATGCAGGGAAAATTGGCTAATTATAAATTCTTCTTTTCTATGAGGGAAAATACTGAAATTGGCAATGTATGACGATTGGCATAAGACTGAATCTAAAAAAAAAACACACACACATTTAGGCAAAGGTATTTAAAAAATAAAGGATCGGTCCGAAGACTAGTCACAACCGATGAACCGATAGGCTGTGTTAAGCAAAAAAAAATAGCAAATTGGCGAAGCTAAACGAAAAAATCAAGGTAAATGATTGTGATATGTATGATTAACATCGGTATCAAAATTTTAGGATAGCACAAAAACGTTCATTTTTTTCGTTTTACATTTCTATTCGATCAAGTGCATCAACAGGTTTCGAATTGAGAGAACAAAAAAATTAACTCCACACCATCAAAATTACTCAAAACTCTATCGTCGAAATTTCGTAGTTAAACTATAAATATTATTCCAGAAAATTGAAACCCGAATAAATAATCAAAGTCATTGCAATAAGAATAAATTACAAGGATAGCGTAAAGTAATAATTTCGTGTGGTCCAAATTTCTATTCTAGTCATCGAACAGGATATGTCAGCGGTTTCCCAAATGGCTGGAAAAATAAAACATTTTGTAAATAATCGTAACCCAAAACCACTTCAAAGTGAAACATTCCAGCATTGACAACTGTTCTCTTTGTGTTGTACAATCCAAAATCTACCATTCAACATTATCACCTCAAGCATTTGCAATGCTCAAAACACTAGAAATTGTAGTCGGTCGATAGTTATATCACCATCACCATATTGTAGTGAAAATGAAATTGTGTTGATATTAGTTCGAATTTATGAATTTTTCGTCCTTATTAGAAGAATTATTAATATGTAGCAAAATTTAATCTTCATATATATAGAGCAAAACAATATAGAAGCCAAATGAAAAAAACAAAGAAACAAACAAAAGAGCTACACATATAGTCCAATTGAAACCACACTAAACAAATCGATAACTTAAAAGTACACACAGGCAACGATTCCAACACAAAATGATACAAAAATGAGCAGTACCTCACGGAAAATAATACAATATAGTGAATTTTTCAACCAGCAAAACCAAAACGTATAATTCAAGTCCGAGATCGTTACGCTGTTCGCCGTCAGGTTCGAATGGTTTCAAACATCGCTTATACATAATTTTCTCCTGATCTGATTGCGAACAATGTCGACTTTTGGGAATAAGATTACTAGTTACTTTTACCGGTCTCAAGTGGTATAATCAATTTGTTGAAATTACTTTAGCAGGACAGGAATATTCCACACCAACTGTTTCGAAAAGTACAATTAATATGCCCATAAAAACATGTTGAAAATAAAACACAAATTCAGACATTTTATAGACTATTTTAAACACATTCCTTGCTTTGTAGTCAGAAATGATCGTACAATCAGGGTTTCATTATAAAATCGAAACCACTTGAGCCTACAATTTTGTTTAGAAAAAAATTAACGTTATAATGCTAGTAGTATAATTTTTATTTTCAAAATCTTGGATCATAATCAATCGTTCAAATGTATCAGTAGATACAATCGATATATTTAAAACTAAGCAAAGCTAAGCAAACACAAAAGTGAAAAACGATGTACATCTTTTAAAAATTACCTCAGAATCAGAAGTTTCACAAAAAAATGATTAGTCTAATAAGTACAACAGAGTTTAAGAAATTATATCCATCTTACTAAAGCGCAAAACAAAATGGCAAATCCTTATGCTATTCTACACAACAATGACAACCAACTACTACAAAGCAAGCTGACTTAGCGCTGAAAAAAAAGAACGATTTTTGCTAAAACAAAAAAAAATGTAAATCAAATAGCATAAGAGAAATCGCCCACTACCGTATTTTCTGCCCACGTTGATGATAAGATCTGCTAGACCACATTTGTCATAACAAAATATGATTGTAGAAGTAAAACTAAGAAAAACATCATTTTCACCAAGTCAAGGACATTGTGCACCACATGTAGCATTTTTATATATAAAAAAAGAAAAGTAAAATAATTGAACTTAAAACAATATACGACATGTGAGAAATTAACTAGCAAACATTTTACACACCTTTTTAGTGAATGAGACAAGACTTGATTACATTGAAACTAAAATTATACCCTACGATTATTAGAAAACACACACATCTATGCTGAATATCGTGGAATGCGACAAGTGGAAGAATTTTGAAGTAAAAAAAACCATCACATGTAGTCGTAGAAATATTATTAATGTTGAAAGGAATACTGAGGGGCCTGACTTGGAATGTAATGTGACAAAGAAGCGTCGTTTGTTAGAACTGATCTTTTAACATTGTTATACATTGTATATTTAGTTACATATATTTACAGCATTTCTGTTTGAGATTATTTATTGGAGACAATAGAACGGCAATAATGATATCTATATACAAACATAGTTTTCCAGACCTAAACATCTAATTTCATATCACACGATCTTCTATCGGATCAGCGTTCATAGAGCGATTCCGTTCACACAGTAATGCACATTGCGAATAGGATAATTTTTGTAGTAAAATTTGCCGATGCGGCAATCAAAGATGAAGTGATAAGTATTTCTAAGCAAATCACCCGCAAACATGTTTTAATAGACATCTTCTATTTTACTAACGAAATCACACAAACAAAATATAGAAAAATTGGTTGAAGAGTTCAGTCTATAGATATCCAAATAGTTTAATTAGATACTTCGAAGCTCGTAATAAGTATTTTTAGTTACAGTAACTGCTAGAATTAGTGCTATGAAGTACGATCTAGTTTGAGCCAAAGCAAATGAAGCAGAGGCAGTCTGTTGAGTACACGAAGAAAGACGATACCATACCCATGTGCAAAAAGTGGGGAAACACAAGACTAGTATTATTATGACTACGGTTGAAAAGAATTTGATTACAGAAAATAATATTCTTACGCATATGAAACCAATTAAGAAACTATCAGGAAGTAAAATATACATCTTACACCGTGTAAAATAAATTGATCAATAAAGTAATAATCTTCTTAACAAATATGCCTGATTTTCTTATCTCCACTTAGTTGTATTGAGCTTTCTATACCTTTGAGGTAAATCATTGACATTTAGAGAAAACTGCCTAGAAATCAAAACCTCATGGAACGTGTATACGTTTCAATAATGAAACTCTCAAACTAATATAAACCTCCGTCGAAGTCTCGTTAACGTTGACGGAAGTTGTCGGATCGTTTGAATCGTACTTAAAACTGTTTGAGGGTGGCTGTTCCGTGATGAAAATAAATACATTTCAAAATGGCGGCGTTTGTGGTTGTAAATATGCAGACCCTGTCAGCTTGGAGCGAAATCAATCTTCAGTTCAGCAACGCCATCGTACGGCATCACATTCAACATATCATGTCAATTTTATATGAGCGCAGTGTTGCTATTTTGGCCCGCACGAATTTGACATTTCTCTCCCGTACTTCTATGTACGAGATTCGATGCAGGCTCGCCTGAGGGCACCATGCTCGCAAAAAAGGATGTTGCCAATGATTTGGTCGGGAAATGTGAGAGCTGGATATATGATGTCTTTGAAATATGTCAACTCTACTAATGAGATGACTGTTGGTACAATAGCCCTATCAACTAAAAAATTTCTCTCGACTACACTCCACCGAATATCAATGAATTTGAAATTAAAATGCTAATGATACATTATTGATTAAGTTCGAGGTTATATAATCGTATAAGTGTCGTGACCGATAATTCATGTTTCTTTTCAATCCGCACATGTTTTCAAAAAGTGATCAATGATCAAGTTGAAATGTATTATTGTTGATAGTTTTGGATTCGATAATGTTGCCGTTTATGCGAAATAAGCGCTGAATACCGCTTTTGTGATCTAATCGAAACAATCTAAATGAATTTGTATATAAAATCAACCCAAATTCGTGTCAGAAATTATATAAATGAAAGAAATACCTTGTATGAGGATTGTTTGAATGGTAAGAGAAAGGCAAGAAAGGTTTTTCTTTACAATCAAACTAAAAGACTTCTGATCGATCTTATTCATTATCCTTGATTACTCACATGCAGTTTTCTTGCAGCATTTTTTGTTACATTCAGTA
Organism: Malaya genurostris; assembly: GCF_030247185.1. Classification (NCBI taxonomy): domain Eukaryota; kingdom Metazoa; phylum Arthropoda; class Insecta; order Diptera; family Culicidae; genus Malaya; species Malaya genurostris. Next base: position 293,202,373 of record NC_080572.1, read on the forward strand.
TGCCTTTCTGTACGCCTTCTTACATCGCCACTAACATCGTTATTACATTTCAACAATTCTAACCTTCCTTCTGAAAAGGTACAAAACACTCTTCCTCAGCTCATAGATCATTACCATAAAATATTAAGACTATTCGTCGAAGTCAGGAAGTATGTGAGACATATTGACGATGGTTCAGTTTCTCTGCATACAGAAACTTCGTACTGAGTGCTATATAAAACTTAAATTAAAGAGTATATCACCCTGCTTCAATCGATCTAACGTCGCAAATACATGACACCTACTGTCTTGAAGCATGATTGTGATCTATCGAATGTCGTAGGAAAGCTGTGTTCCAGCCAGATCTGACAAAGTTCATTATGTTATGCTTTAAAACCTTCAAATAAACGACGTTTCGACTTTTCAAGTTGTAATTCCGTTTTAAATTCTCTATCTCGAACTCTGCAATCATTCGCCAATAAAGAAATTTGCTCTCGGGCGTCGTCTGTTTAACAGAACTCAGGGCATTCGATTGTAACTAGTAATGAGGAGTATTAATTAATTAAAATTCATCCAATGCAAGCCTGTGGCTATATGATACCATCTAGTTTGTCAGAACCCAAGTAACATTTTTAATATTATTAAATACTTGTAGCTGTCTTCAATGCTACATAATAAATCTTGCAATAAAACTTTAAACTCCACGAAAGCCTACTGAAAACCTCTATAAGAGCATGTTCCTGCAAAGTGGACCATTCTTCATAAGGTTTATAAATCAAAATGAAGAATCAGCATAAACCTGCTTTAAAACTCCAAATTCAAGAAAATTTTGAAACCAGCTTTACGATCAACATTAAATTTCTTTGCATGGAATGAATTCCGCTATGAATAAACTGTCGTTTTGATGATATTTTGCTTGACTATGTGTGTCATGTCTAGTTTGAATGCAATCAGTAAGAATATATTACATTTTAATTACGAATTTGAGACCTTTTCCGAACGTAAAAACTTCATGCGCTTTAATTTCTATCGTGAATGTAAGGATAAAAATAAGAATTATAACTAATCGCCTTGAAATAAATGCGGTTTTTGCGAAAGTCTCCATGATTTATGAAAATTATTTTTTGTGATTAATCGTCATTTTTGTATAAAACTATTCTGTGGCGATAAAACTTGTGCATACGATCTGAAAATGAATCATGAAAGTCCATCATATTTCCTCGTTTTTGCATTTCGAAGTTTATTTGATGTCAATAAATGCTACGGTATAGAACATCATAATGGCGGCCATGAAATTTCTTTTAATGCAAATTACACTTAACCTAAGAAGCAATAAATCAAATAGCCTACAACTAATGTGTCATAAATGTACTTTAGAACCCTCAAATTTACTCTGAGTGAAATTGTCATAGAATGAACACGCACACACACAAAACTAGATTTATGAAAGAATTTAACTGACAACAATGTTTTAAAGAAAATGTTTGAAAGCAATATTAAGAGTATTTGCATGGTTTTATTCTAGTGCAAATTGTTTTATTTTTATTTTATTTTTAGTGCAGGTTAGAGGGTTTTATAGAAGCTTTGAAAACTATGATATTACTGGTTAGAAGAGACACTTATTATAGTTGTCATAAAACAGGTAGTGATTGAAAAATCAATTACAAAACTCCTATAAATTATAATCAAAACCATATGGCATTCGAATTGTTACTTGGGAAGGCTGTTGTTGTTGTATTTTCTTGTTTTTTTCTAGAGGATCGTAGCCTCATATCCGCCAGTGTCTGTCAGAAGGTTATTTATTCCTTTTTCATTCGATCTAGACCATCCGCAAAGCAAAAATATGTCAATCGAAACACTGAGATTCAGTTCTATTTTGCGAGCACAAATTTGAAACCGACTTAAAACATGCTCGACAAATTTGTTTCCAATTATTCTGGGTCATCCCACATAAAAATGAACTATTTAAAACATTGCGTTGGTAACACCATGTTTCAGGTGTATTTTTGACGGTTTTAAATTATACAACTTGCCATTTTAAAACAAATATTCATCACTGAACAGATTTTCATCCCTGAAATACTTTTTCCCAGTGTATAAATCTTTTGACACAGTTGATTTCTCTTTGTTTTGATTTCAGTACAGCTGACACATACACTTGTTATTGTTGTCTTACTCACGTTAACTTTGCAAACGCTGTTCTCTCCAGAGATGCCAGATCTGCAGATTTGTCTGTAAATCTGCAGATTTCGTACATAGTGCTGCAGACAGTTTTTGTTGTGCAGACTTTTGCAGACTTTTGAAAATCTAGTTTTCCCAGACTTTCGTAAAAATTTACAGACTTTCGAAATTGCCGCGACCTTTTTTTGCTCGGCAATTCAGTTTAGCGTAACATACTTTATAGAGAAATAAAGACATACTTGCTAACTGCAGATTTTTTTTCGGATATACAGACTTTTGAAACCTTGTCTGAAGATATTTGAAATTTTTACCTGGCATCTCTGGTTCTCTCTCATGCCATTTACAGCTGTCAAACGAATTTTCTCTTTACTCGAGAAAAAAAGTCAGCAGTGTTGTGCAGCAAAGAAAACATAGTAACATTGTTTTTACAAAAAAGTTGTGATTTTTCCCGAGAACAATATTTAAAACTGTCTGTATAGTGAGTTTACTGTACTATAATCCTATTTGAAATGAAATTTTGTTATTTACAGGCATTGAGAGGCGTTATTTTGTCGAGTGAAAAGTGTCGCAAATAATTTCACATCGATCGAACATCTATGAGTAAAAGTGGGGTGGTGGTCCGTTACAAACATACAGACCTCCAGGATCGATAATGTTTTGATTCGTTCTTTTCTTTGTCAGCAAAACAAATCATGCTTTTAGAAAATTGTTGTGCAAAGCGGTTTTGGCCAAGACTTCCATATCTGCAAATGTGAATGTGTTCGAAAAAGTTATTCCAATTTGGTGATCTGCACCTGCAGCAGTGCATCAATATCGATTAAAAGCATTTTTACGTAATTGACGTAAATCAAGCACACTGAGTATCGTATTGATATTGAAAATCGTTCTCTTGCTGCGACAAGATGGAGCATGGCCAAAACATAGACAACAGCGCAACAAAACCAACAAAATCGGAATCGATGCCATTTCAATTGGGCTCGGTACAGAAAACAGACGATAATCTCAGCATAAAGTCATCTGATTCGGTCACTACTAGTGGCGAATACGAAATGGTTCCGGACTCGACGTCTCTGGTGGATGTTACTGATGGTGCCTGTTCGACGTTACATTCGCCGACTGTAAACACAGCCAAAAATCAGCAAGAACCAAAACACGACTTGAAACAGACCGGCGAATTAAACCTAACGGATTGCTTCGAAGAAGACGAAGTGGTGGTGAATTTGATTGCTGCTACTCCTGCAAAGTTGGAACCCATTTCACCAATACTGAACATCGAAGGCAACGGGAATGTGCTAGATCTGGAGAAAAACATGGATGAGGTCATTCACGAGCTGGACGAGGAGCGAACGCTCAGTGCTAGCGATGGCGATCCAGGCAGTGCGAATAAGAGTAAGTCGCTTATGACTGCAAACCGAATGAAAATGCGTGTGCTTCAGTGCTTGTCGTGAGAGTCTTCGTTTGGTTTTTTTTTAGCTACGTTTTGGTCGAAATTTCATATTAGGCCATGATGAATGTGTTGATCGCATATTTTTTCTACCATTCTTTTTTCGTCTTTATTTTGCAATATATAAGCATATCAAACAATCACAAAAACAAATTGGGTTAAATAGTGTTTCAGAAAATTAAACGTTACGCTATAACCGCTGCTTCCGGTTGTATAGAAAACCAGTCTGGAAAATGTTTAATCATAGCACATCATATTTTACCTATAATTTTTTTTTTCAAGTAAGATGCATTAGGTTGTTATGTTCTGTATGATGATGATGGATTTTTAATAGTTTGTTTCAGAGTTAAAAAAGAATGAGTGGTCTACAAAAGTATGAGCCTCGTGCGCGCAAAGCAGGTAGAGGTAATCTGGAAAATGAATATGACTGAAACTAGATATGTTATCTTTTATTTTTGAGAGCTTTCTACGTGTCAAGTTCGAATCTTGACTTTGTAAGAGTTGAGTAATGATTTATTGATTATATTTCGGAATTTAATCGGGATCAGAAGTTGTTAATGGAATTGGGCTTTTGTAGCGATGAACTGGTCAGGCGGGAAGGGCCAGGTGAATTACTGTCTGATACTGACAAAGATATCGGATTCAATTCCTGATTCGTTCAAAGATCTTCCCGGGTAGAAAATTTTCTTGAATGACCCTGGATAGTAAACCGGAAATATTTGAATGTTTTCTTGTTCTCAGTTGTACTTTAGAAAGTAAATCTATATCTGCTGGATTAACCAGATTGTTTTTTATATTTAGTTAACTGTACTAAGTAAAAATTTAGCTTGAACTATTTTGCGTGGAAGGTTGAAATCAAATCCCGATGATACACGATTGAACGTTCTTTGCAAGTCTATAACGGCACCGTTTATTCCCTAGTTGGTGCGACGTAGAGGTAATCGGAAAAAGGCGTTGTTACGGAGAGCAAGGGGACGAACATTGATATTAACTTCACGGAGCAAAGCGGGACAGTCAATCCTATCATTCAAAATATCAGCTATCATCAAAGCACGCGACAGCTTTCGTAGTGTGTCAAGACCAATCAACAATCCGCGACTTTCATAGCTCGGCAGTTGATGTGGATTATTCCAAGGTAATCGTGCGAATCTACGTTGTATAGATTCTATTCTATGAGCTCCATTGAGGTAAAGAGGGTTCCAGACTACTGAGCAATATTCCAAAGTAGAACGAACGAGTGTACAGTATATAGTCATCAGGCAATAAATATCGTTGAAGTGCTTATCTATTCTAAATATGAATCCCAAACAGCGAGAAGCTTTCGCAACAATGTAGTTTGAACGATAACTGCTCATCGAGAAAGACACCAAGACCTTTGACGCATGTCGATCTACTAATCAGGAATCCTTCAAGATAATATTCGAATTTGAACGGTAACTTTTTCCTTGTGAACGTAATGATTGAGCACTTTACGGGATTCAATATCATATGATTGTTTTTGAACCAATTCGCAAAGATTTCCAATTGCCGTTGAAGGATTGCCGCATCTTCTGAGCTGCGGATGGTGTAATAGATCTTGAGGTCATCAGCGAAAGAAACTCGTGGTCCATCCAGACAAAGATTTACATCATTGCATACCTGTACAGTAGGAGAATCAAAGGGCCAAGATGACTCCCCTGTGGAATTCCAGACGTTGCAACAAATTCTTCGGAAACACAATCATCAATTTTGCTAGTAAGACATCGATTGATGAGATATGATTGTATCCATTGAATGACCTTTGCACCAAAGCCAAGTCGATTTAATTTTACAATTGTGATGTCATGATTGATTTTATCGAAAGCGAAGAGTTTTCGTCGCTTTTGATCCGCCGTTAGTTCGCCACGGGGTCGTCATTGGATGATTTTAGCACACGGGACATGGTCGAATTGCAGATAATGTTTCACCTGTGGGATTGGTCTGCATTTTCTTCAACCGCACGCAAAATTTTATCCATTTCTACCCACCCAATAAAAAGTTATGCATAAAGAAAGTGTTGCATTTTTTGAGACGTGTGGCTAGTTGATCGTCATATGTTACTAGCGATTTACGCCAAAACCTTGTGTTTTGACAGAAAGTGCAATATGAAGTAATAGTCCTTTTTAAGCGTATGCGTAACAAAGGTAAGCCATTGAGGATACCTGAGGATCTTGCACGCTTCCTTTTCAATGGAGAGAACCTATCCGTACAGGAACATGGTTTTTTGAATATATTCTTCAACAATGGCTAAAGGAAGATCATGTACCATGTACCCGAACTTTCACTTTCATATAAATTGAAATAGTGTACTTGACGTTCCCGTTCGCTACGGCTACGGAAATTGGACAAAAAAAATAAGATGCAATCAAGGACAGTGGTAATTTTTTTTACAGCGGCGTCAACCAACAATCAGTACTTATCAGACAGAGCTTAACAACAATAAATTACTTACCTACGAAATTAATGCAATCTTTGAATCAACATTATTCCGCGAATGAAAATTTAGTGAAAATACAAACCTAATTAAATAAATATAATCCAGGTATCGAAATATTGCTTGTGTTCGCTGCTTGAATGATCGCCTCTCGCACTACTATTGCTAGTATTTAGACTGGTTTCAAGTGCTGCTGTTAGAACTGGCGATATTGCACTTCTGAAACTTGCAGAAGCGTTTGCTCGTGAAATAAGTTTGAACCTAGATGCAGTTGAGGTTTTTCAGCCGTAGGGATTTCTTTTCACTGATTTTCAAAACCGATCACAGACTGCCAATGATCCCCTAAATGTCTTCTAATTGCTAGGGAGAACATAACGAAAATGTTTCTACGACAGAGCGTTTGTGCAACTTGACCTTTCTGTTTCAACAGACTTCGCTGCCGATTCTTAGAGTTAGTACTACGATCATACTGACACTAAGAATCCTTCCAGATCATGGCAAGACCCTTTTTTTGCTCACCAAACAGATTTTACACAAACCGATTTTGGGTTCGTAAACAGATATTTGAAAAAAAGTAGCATGCTTGACTGGGATAGGTTCGGCATCAAACAAAATGACTTCAATTTACTTCTGTAATTTGAATATGTTTATTTGTCACAAGCTTGAGCATTGTGCACACTAGGTCTATCCTAAATGAACAATTTCTAGTTTTATTTACGAAAATCAACCAGACCTCGAATACTAATTTTCCACCCGTTGTTCTCATTCTAACCTCATAGCTCCTGTCAAATGCTTCAACAGCGCAGGAAATCCAAAAGGTACGGTATCCCAGATTTGTCTCCGAGAGCTAAAATTACGACCTCCGACGGGCACCAGCGGTAAAGCTCCCAATCTGCAGTCGCCGGAAAATCGTGTCGGACAATCAGTGTTCTACGACTGTCTCGATTCCAGTCCTATGACAGAAAAGAAAGACATCATGAAACCGGACCACTATCCGGTCGAAACAGATGACGAAGAGTTGTCCGACATCGACCAGGAGTGTACTATTTTCAGTGGTGTTTCTTACTTGGGAGCGACGGGGATTAAAGTTCCAAAGTCAGAGAAGGAGATCCTCCAGAAAGTTGCCGAAATGCAGGCAACATCGAGTGTCACTCCCCTGGGAATGAAAATTTCCGTTAGCATTCCGACGCGTTCGGAAGGATTGGTTGTGTAAGTTTTCTTTCGATGTAAATTGAGAATTGGTTGACTTTATATTCATATTAATCCGTTTCAAGCCTATATGATGGAGAAACTAATGCGGTCGTTGCCACCTACGAAGTTCAACGGATTCTGTTTTTTGCACGTGGTCCAGCAGGCACACCAACAGAGGCCTGCTTCGCATTCACCTGGTCTCACGGAGAATCCCAGGAAACTGCCAGTCATCAGTGCCATGTCTTCAGATGTAACATCCCAGAAGCAGTGTCCCAAGTTAGTGGTGAGTTCAAATTCTAATGACAACACAATGGTTTGTGTCACTTAAGACAAGATGCTCAAATTGTAAATTCCTATCCCAATTAATCGATTGCTATTTTTTCCAACAGCTTGCTTCGCTAAGGCCTTCCAACGAGCGCTTCCTCCGAGTATTCCGGCGAGTATGACAACTTCCCTGGCCGACAGTAGCCTGAATGTGATGGTGGCATCAATCACCTCCGATAGCGCAGGCAATCCGATCCAATCGGCAATGTACGAGTTCAATGTTTCGTTGGAGATCAAAGAAAAGGAAAAATCGGGCTACACAACCGTGCCGAGGGACGCGAAATCCAGCTTTCGTCTCCGGTGCAACACGGACAAGGAAGTGTGCATCGTGGTGAAGCAGATCCCGTCGGAGCATTACCCTCCACTGTTGATAGAGCGGTGTTTTGGAGTGCTTCTCAGTCCAGGAAAAATTGTCCGACAGGCCGATATGCAGTTGTTGGATATGGTATGTGTAATTAACTAGTCAAACTGCATACTTATAAGTGATTTCTTTCCTCAGGTCAACATGGGATACGTCAAACCGGAAGCGCCATCAGCTCCGACGAATCCAATGACCACCTCGATGGCTTCACTGTCGGCGGCTTCGACATTTTCACAGTTGCCCTATCAAATTCGAGCCGAATGGAAAGCAAATGACAAAGCATTTGAGCAGCTGAATACCGAAACCCAGAAGAAATGTTTAACCGTTGCGGTCGATCTAGTCATCAAGGGTATTCAGGAACCGGTTCGGTTCGTGATTGAAACATCCGTCATGATTCTATCGCAGAGTGAGCTGCGAATTATGCAAAATCTATTTACAAACAAACGACTGCTGGTGATGCAGTACTACCTTACGCTGAGGGAAAGTGGTGAGGGTAGTTGGGAGGTAGAATCAATCGATCACTCGGATGAAATTGTTGAACAAATCGCTCCGGGATCGTTATCGTTGAATCTCAACTTCAAAACGTGGACGTTCAAAACATCCGCCAGTGTGCAGTCGATGGAGTTTGACGACTCCAGTCCAGATTACAGCTCCGATGGTGACGAACCATTACTCAGTGGTACTGGTGAAGTATCGAAGGAATGTTCCAGTGCATTGCTGGATGACTGGAATGAGATACTAGTCGAATGGGATCGTGACAACTTGGACAAACGTCCCCGAAATCTTGCAAGTCTGGTTCGCTGCGGTATACCGGATATTTTACGAGGAACTATTTGGCAAAAATTGGCAAATGTTGAGAACAAAACAGAGATGACGGACTCGTATCGGGTTTTGATCACCAAAGAGACCAGTTGTGAGAATGTGATTCAACGGGATATCAACAGGACATTCCCCGCACACAAATTTTTCAAGGAAAGCGGAGGTATGGGCCAAGACAGTCTGTACAAGGTGTCCAAGGCGTACGCGGTGTATGACACCGAGGTCGGCTACTGCCAAGGATTGAGCTTCATTGCTGCCAGTTTGCTGCTTCATGTGAGTATGACAGATGTAGTTATATGCTATAAATGTTGAACTTTTCTTGTGTGATTGTATGAATAAGTCTACCAAACCAATTTAACATATTTGAATTAAATCAATAAGTTCTTAGTACAAAAGTGACACATAAACTATCTCCGGTGAATGATCAAAAAGTTGAATCCGGGCTAAACTAAACAACTAACTAACTAACTGACGCACAAACAATTAGATCGTATTATTGGCTTTTTATCACTATCCATCTAGAAACATGTTGAAATTGATAGATGGATGAAATATTTAGAAAAAAAAAATGCACAAAAGTGTCACTTCATCGAACAAATTACCTTTCTCATCACATCTGTTTAATGAACGGATTTATCCAGCAGTATGTTCGTTGTCTTACACTGTCTTTCGGAAATAGAAAACTATAGTATTGGAAACAGAAAAATTCCAAAACAAATTTTTTTTTCAAATTTTTGCTTCACTAATTTCTGATGAATTTTATAATAAAGACTACTGTATTCTGCACAAGCATTACGCAGGCAAATTGTGCTGCACTTTTTCTTTGATCGAAACAGAAATAAAATATCTACAAAATTGCGAATAATTAAAGGTGTTTTTTCAGAGCTTGCTAATTTAAAATTTAAATAAAGCCCATGCCAAATTATGAAATGGTCCTTGGATAATTCCTTGGTATTTAACATTTAAATGGGAACATTTAGGGGTTTTGTTAGTTTGTGCAAAAAGCACATATTTTGTTTCTATTTCTTCGCATTTCGCCTTCGGCTCGTCAGTGCTCAGAGCAGGTTAAACTGTGCTGCCATCTTGCGCTTAGCAGCTCTAGCAGTTGGATAAATCCGCACTACTATTTTCCATTCTGAAGGTCCAATTCTCGACCCCTTTGTCAAACATTTGAGAGCGTATTTCAGCAATGACGCGTTGAATATTGGTTTCCAAAACATCAATCGTTGCTGGTTTATTCACATAATCCAATGACAAAAGTCGTATCTCCACAAAAAATATTCGAGTTGCGTCAAATCACACCATCACGGAGGCCAATTCACCGGTCCATTTCTAGAAAAAATGCTATGTTCTTTCAATAAGTCGATTGTTTCGGCCGCAGTATGACAAGTGGCACCATCCTGTAGAAACCAAATCTCGTCCAAATCCATATCTTGAAGATTTATCAAGAAAAAATCATTGATCATGGTTCTACATCGATTTCCATTAACGGTAACGCGTCGTCTTCACCCCCCTGCTATGGAAGCTGGTTCCTGAAACCGACGCATTTTGTTTTGGTGGCGTTGTTGTCAACAATATTTTAAGCGTTCATACCATACAATCGAACCACACTGGTGTCAAAAGTTAATTTCTTCAAACCCAATATAAATATAACTCTTGTCTAGTATTCTCTGCAAAACAAGTAATTTGACCTCTTTTTGAATAAGAAAAAAGTGGTTTGTTATAGTTTGATTATATTCCATCGAAATCATTTCCTTATGTTGGTGCAACCGCATGAAGAAAGATGTGAACACTGCTTAAACACAGCATTTGACAGCGAACTAGAACCAAAAATTTCGGCTTCAAGCCAATTGTATGCAGATGACAATCGCACCACCGGGGTGGTCGTCTTACCTCATTTCAAAAAAAGGACCGTATTATGTCCTTAATTACATACTGCTTGATTGTTCCTTAATTTTTCGAGACTTTCGCTACTGTTGAAATGAACGATTTTGCTTATTTGAAGATTAATCGATAAAAGATTTCAGTTTTTCGTCAGATCATATTATTTATGCTGTTTATTTTCTGTCCATGATTGTGTCAATAAACACACTAAATTCATATTATGTAATACATAGGTAACTATTTCACTCAGCTAGAACACATCTACATTGAAAGATACTCATTTTCAGAATGCAGACACTAGAGACCGATGATTCCAGCAGCATATGAACCACATTCTTCTCATTCTTGTCGATGACTTCGCATCCAAAATTACCTAAATTTGGTAATTAAGTTTTTATGCGGGTCTCAGACGAACCATTATATGCACTGAATAATTCACGAAATGCTCTATAAACAATATCAATTGAACACTGATTTTGAAAAAAATGTTCCACGATTTGGAAACTTTGTTCTGGACTTAACTCATCCATGATAATTTGCCAAACAATACTGAGCTTTCAGACAATAGAGTAATTTAAAAAAAATTTTAAAAAAACAAACCTCACAAAAAACACCCTTTCTTATGTTTTCATCGTTTTTGTCAGTTTCGAATAAAGAGGATCATTTTCTATTCAGCTTTGGTCTCTTTTTTCGTCAATTTATATCTTATTTGATTAGAGATTGTCCTTCAGATTACACCGTGAAATATTGCTTTCGAGAGTTTCATGGAAGTCGAAACTCCACAGTCGATAAAGTCCGATTCTTGAAACGAAAATTTTTTTCTGTGTTTGACCATACTGATGCGCAATCGGATAGACTTTTAGCACGATTAATATCTGTTGATGAAACGTCGAAAAATTGTATGGACGTAAAGACGTTTACCTTTTTTCTAAAACCTTTTAGTCAACCCAAAGTAGTTCCAATCAACTATTCTTAGCTCAGTTCACCGTTAGATTTCCCTAATTAATCTAAAAAGAGCTTTGCACAGCCTTTTCGACTCGTTTGGTGCGAATTTTGCACTGTGCACAGCTAATCAAATTATGCTAAGTTTGCATAATGTTCTCCATCGTTGTACATTTTTCGTTATATTTGACTTCAATGGAAACGACCAGCAGCAAGATGACGCAATCGATCTTCTTTGAAGGAAAACTGGCTCTGCCAACGTCCCGCAATTGATGCACTTGCTTCAATTCTTGCTCAGTCAACTGCAAGCTGCAACTGCAAATATATCAAGTGTTAACCTTTTATACCTATCCAGGTACGGTTCTTCTTTGATACCCGTTGATACCAAACATTTCAATCACGACTGATTTTTAAAAAGGGCGTATGTATTTTTGCATTTCACCAAAATTGGTTTTTTCAAATCGTTGTAACTCGGAAACCGTTTATTGTACAAAAATTGCGTTCAGGAAGAAGTTGTAGGGAATCGATTGTGCACTATAAAAAAATATGCACTGAAAAAAATTTTTGATTTTTTTCTCAATAATTACAAAATAATCCGAAAATGTTAAATAAAAAAAAGCATGGTTTTAATTTTTTTTGATAATTTTTATTTTAAAGCTGTTATTATAACTGGCTTTCCCATCCGTGCTTTTTGAAAAATGAAGAAGTTACAGCTAAAACAGTTTACGGGTCTCGTTGTAATTCGGAAACCGTTCATCGTACAAAAATGGCGTCCAGGAAGAAGTTGTAGGGAATCAATAGAGCACTCTAAATAAAATATACACCGGAAAATTTTTTTGATTTTTTTCAATAATTTCAAAATGAACCAAAAAAATAAAATTAAAAAAATCAGGGTTTCGATTTTTGCCGTTCTCTATAGAAAGGTATGAGACTGTTATGAAAGAAGAGAAAGGCATTATCACACCACTAGGTGGATTAAGAAGGGTTTTTTTATAATTTTTATTTTAAAGCTCTTATTAAAACCTACAGATTGATGGCTATCCCATCCGTGCCTTTTGAAAAATGAAGAAGTTACAGCTAAAACAATTTACAGATATATTCGAAATTTCAAGTTCTCGTTGAAAGATAATCATTTAAACAGTGAAATATTATTTTACAGGTTAAAGGTAATAAATTTGTTCGTGATATCCTTTCTTCTAAAAGTAGCTGTTCTTGAGATACTTGGATATTTAATTATAACACCATTTTTTATATTTCCATGAATTGTTTATTTGCTTGCTATATCTACAATTATTACATGTACATGACTAATTCTTAATTATTTTTTTCAGTGTATATTTTTTAGAGTGCCCAATCGATTCCCTACAACTTCTTCCTGAACACCATTTTTGTACAATTAACGGTTTCCGAGTTACAACGATTTTAAAAAGGCAATTTTGGTGAAATGCAAAAATACATACGCCCTTTTTAAAAAACAGTCGTAAGTCGGATTGACCTCTCCATCGGTTCAAAACTTATGGTTTGCCATACTGAAGCCATGTGCAAAGTTTCATCCAAATCGGAGAAGGTCGAGTCTGATGATCTGCTAAGCATTTCTGGAATTGCTCTCCATAGTAAAGTAAATCGTATTCACGACAAAACATCATTAAAATACAACATAGTTACCGTTGTTTTTCAGAGATTTACATAGAAGACCCGTACAGTTCTTTAGAAATGTATTAAAAGTTCTAAAAATAACCGTTTTATAGAATTCAGAAACTGGACCTGAGTTCAAGAACTAAACAGACTCGAAATTCAATTGCAATGTAGTGCTAGAATTCCGAAACTGAATTTAGACTCTGAATTCTGGAGCTAAATTCTGAAACAGAAATTTGAAACTAAATTCTAAACCTTAAATTAAGTTCAGAATTCAGAACTTGTACCACGCAAAAGGTCTTCTTCCATCGCTGGCGACTACTCCTCTCGACATCCGAATAGGGATGTATCAATATCGATCGATTAATCGAGTAATCGATTAATAACTCACATAATCGATTAAAACTTCCTCGAATAGTTTGAAAATTATACTCGATCATTGAATAATTGAGTAATTCGAAAAATGCGACATCCCTATATACGAAGTCCAAATGAGAGCACTACTAGAGATGTCGTAATATCGATCGTTTAATTGAGTAATCGATTAATAATCCATATAATCGAGTAATATTTAATCGATTAGTTTTAAGCGAATATTCGATTGTTGAACTAATAGAATAATTTGAAAATAGTAGTAATCGAATAATTAATCGAGTAATGAATTAATAACCCAGATAATCGATTAAATCGATCCTCATTGTTTCCAAAAGTTTTAGAAAACTGTATTATTTAAGGTTATCTCACACTGTTGAAAATTTAATTACAAATTCCTGTTATTATTTTTGATAGCTGGTAGAAAAAATATGTTGTAGGGTTAAGGTTCTACTTACAATCTCAGGAAAACAACCATTGTTGAGAAACGCTAAACCAGTTCCCTTCGTTACTGCTTGCTGAATCTTCAAAAAAATCTTCAGAAAAATGTTCGAACAAACTGATATTTCTATTTTGATTTTCCGCTCAACGACTGCGGTCGTTTTTCTAAGGTTGTAAATTGCCCCTTAAGTACAAAAAGAAATTTTTACGATTGAGTTCTACCCATTCTTGTACATGGTAAATTTTGAAAAGGCGTAAAGTAAGTCATATTGACGGCAAAAAATAATGTATTATCGAAGAAATTTGTTCCGTGCAATTACGAACATCTTTTTATCTTGAAATGTTGCCATAAATTCTCATTTATTCAAGACACAAGCCGAAATGGTATACAATATATGGGTTGGAAACAAAATATGGCTTTTTCGAAAAGTGGTTCAAATGTTTACATGTTCGAGCTTTGTCTCAATAATGTATTTTTCGCAAATCTTTCCTTTCGATATTTGAATCATTTGCCTTTCCCGAATCCGCTTTCCGATGGGCAAGGTGATGATGATTTCACGTCATAACAAAAAAAAACATTAAAAAAATCTGACTTGGTAGACTGAATTTCGATTTTTTTTTTCTTATAAATAAAAATATGATACTACGTGGACTAAACAAATCCTCATTTACCCACCCCCACAAGTATTTTATAGTTTTGAACGTTTATACTCTAGCCAACCGGCTGCCGAGAGTAAAATATTAATTTGAGGCCCATTCGTGCTTAATATGTATGCATACAATCCTGAGAAAATTTCCATTGTATAAAATCTCTCAGTCTAGTCAATCTCTCAATGTATGCTAACTAATTGATTTCGAAGAAGTAGCTCTCGTTACTGTAAATCATCCCGAACTTAACGTTTAAATCTAATCAATTCCAATTTTTATTATTTAGATGCCAGAGGAGGAAGCTTTCAGCGTGCTGGTTGCTCTCATGTACAACTACGGACTGCGCGATATGTACAAACTAGGCTTCGAATCGCTCTACCTACGATTGTATCAACTGAATCGTCTCATGAAAGACCAGCTACCGGATCTGTACGAGCACTTTTACAACACCGGAATCGAGTCACACATGTTCGCCAGCCAGTGGTTCCTGACGCTGTTCACCGCCCGCTTTCCGCTGTACTTTGTGTTCTACATTTTAGACGTGTTTCTTCTGGACGGAATTACGGTACTGTTTCAGGTTGCTCTCACACTGCTGTCGGTTTGCAAAAAAGATCTGCTTGAGTTGGATTTCGAGGGAATTTTGAAATATTTTCGCGTTACACTTCCTAAGAAGTGTAGAAGCGAGAATCAGGCCAAGAGGCTGATGAAATTGTCGTTTGAGTGCAAGGTGAAGAAATTGAAAAAATTCGAATTGGAGTACTTGGCGAAGAAGGAAGAAAGTGAACGCAAAGAGCGAGAAATGAAACAGTATGAGCTGAAATTCAATGAGGAGAGGACAAAAATGAAACAGGAAATTGTCGCATTAAACGTAAAACTTGAAACCATGGTTAGAGACGAAAAAAAGAACACTGGAATCATTGTTGACTATAAACAGATTATACAAAGACAGGAGCAGGAAAACAACAAACTTCATCAGATGCTAGAAGATTTGACGGTAAGATTCAGAACTGATATGGATTTAATTTAGGCTTTTCCACAAAATTCTTTCAAATTGTAGAAAACGGTATCTCTCTGTTCGAAATGTTCATCCAGCATACCCAAATCGTCTCCATTGCATAAGAGTTATGGAAAAAATCTACAAAATTCGAATAGTGAGAATAATAATGATCAAAATATTCACCAGGAGAATAATCTCGGACCGCTTGATCCTCTGTTGATCGCCACTCAACGGATAAGAGAACTAGAGTTGGAACTGGCTCAAACCAAATTAGCACAGGTTGAAGCGGAATGCAAGGTTCAGGTAAGCACACTTCTTCGAATAGTTGCACAAACAACCTTCTGATGATATCATTGTTGTATTACAGGATCTTCACCATCAACTCAACTCTACTCTGACAGATATGCAAACGCATCGCAACAGCTGGCAGCCGTGGTTCTCTAAAACTCTCAATTCCATTCAAGAGAAAGTTGTAACAAGACGTGATGTAAATGCACCAACACCGACGTTCCAATCATATACCGATTCGAGTGTTAGTATCCATTGAATATTCAATCTTCAACACAGTATCTAACAATTCAGCATGTCCCTCTTTAAATAGGTAAAGTTGCGTGATCACCACTCTCAGTCTTTCCCTGCGCAAGTTCAGTTGCGAAATAAGCTGCACCAACGTCACAGTTTGACCCAGGTGCCATTTGAAGCCGCTGGTGGAGTTGGTGTAGCAACAAGACACGTTAGCGTCGGTGAACCCCCAAACGAAAACGTTCTGTTCCGGGACTCTGCGCAAAGATGCAACAGTCTAAAATAAATCCAGCCAGCAGTTAAACTGCAATTCCCAATCCCAATAGGAGAAACACTTAACAAGAGTACTATTAATGATACTATACTCACACACACATACACACAGCAGTAATAGCCATGTTCTTTATTTAGTTCGTTTTACAAAAATGGTGCGATTATTGCTGACTTCATTGTTTATCGCTCGAGTGTCGTTACATTTCGTTGGATAAGAGCATCAAGCGAGCTCGTTGTGATTTCAAATTTACTCTTTCTCTCTCTCTATAAAAACAATGTCAGTAGAATTCAATTCAAATTCAGTTTATTGAATGTTTTATAAAAGCTTTAGCTTTGTTTTTTTTTTTGACACATGTCCTATAGCTCTCATATCTCACTGTCGTATAACCAAGCTTGTATTGCTCTGTTAATATTTAAACGACTTTTGTAAATTCTATTAACTTAGTTTTTGTTTTGTCTCTAAAATGAGTAACGATTATACATAGCAAGATTAAATGCTGGTCAACGAATAGACGAACACTTTCAGGAATATTGCATTTCTTTCGAATTAAAACCACTAATAAAATTAGACTAGATTGCTGAACGCGTACCGCATACCCATTTATTTATTGGTCTCAGTTCTGCTCTACATCGATTGGCTCTGATTGCCGAGCAGACAAGTAGTAGAAGCTATATTGGCGCAAAATTCAGAGAATCACCTTTCGTTGTATACCAAGATATCAGAAATCCTTACACGAATTATGGAAACAAAAAAAAATTACACTGTAATTGTCTTCGTTTGATATATAGCATGCATAGCATCAATAAAAATACAAGCGATATATAACGTTTTGGTTTTACTCAATTCAAGTCGAAATATTTTGAAAGAAACTTGCCTAGTAGCAAAACACGTATCGTACTTTCGGATTCGACTCTCGACCGATTTTTTTTTTCTCTGAAATTTAACTATATTTTCGCTAGATCAATTTAACAGTCAACTTCACAATACAGATATCTTCGCAGTTATTCTTCTTAGATTTTCTTTCTCTTGTAGAATTTGTCGCAGTGCAAATTCATACGGTTTGTCAAGCCGAGTTGTTGAGTGATTTTCAATTGGATTCCAAATAAGATGAAACAATCGATTTCAGGCAGAATCAGTAGGTACATTAGGAACTCACAATGAATTCCGACTCCAATTCCGGACAACTTAACTGAACAGCGGTGTTTTCAAACACAGCGCTCCCACGAAGCTCTGGCGAGTTCCACTACTGAACACTGAAAACGCAAATCGCCGTTAAAAACTGTTCTACCAAAGTTCCTTTGAACAATTCTGGTGCCCGCTTCATTTCAAAAGTGTGAAGTCTTCGGTGATGCTCTCCCATATTGCTTCAACAGCCGTTGCACAGAAAATAATAGGAATAATTTGTAACTTCATCTTTTCTACCGATACAATTATATAGCAGAAGATATTTTGTTCTCTTGCTCAGAATGCGTTCTGATTGGTTGGTGTTTATAAGGGTCAAATCAGACAGGTATTTTTTATATTGTACTAAGGAAACACTTCAATGTTGTTGCAATACATGATTAAGTTGAAATACATGATTATACATGCAATACATGATTAAGTTGATTCTACAGATCACTTAGCTATGAGCTTTCCAAATTATGACTGAAAATATAACGCAAGAATGACATGTCGCTAACAACATAAAAACAGGGTACGAGAAATCGCTAATACCAAATATTTCTGAAAAAAAAAATTAAATAATCATGTTAAACAACTGAAAATTTTATCATAAATTGATGATCATATTTCCGATGACATATAGCAAAAAATTATGTTGATACGTTAGAAGCAACAAGCGATATTTACGATAAAAAAAACTTATCACTCTCCCCGAGGGTAAATTTTGAAATGGTGTTCCATAGTAAAGTAAGTCACGACAAGAATGAAATAGCTTAGAATCGGATCCTTGTTAATCAGATCGTTCGTAATGGTCACTTTATTCGGGTTTATTACTAAGACTGCATGCCAAATCGCAAAGTCGGGATGGACTCGAATTGATGGCGTGATCTCCCATCGGAGCTTAACATGTGACAACGACTTCTATATACAGGGCTATCTGAGTCGAGTCGAGTGAATCTCGTTATCTAGGCGCTGCCAAACTACGTCCTGCTGAATTTGCACGCTTTTTTATGCCGCGGGTCTTTAACTGCACCTATTATATACCGCTCTCTAGCAATTAGTCTCGTTATGCCTTTTGTGAGCAGGATTTAGAAAATGATTCTCGCGGAAGAGGCATTAAAATTCTTTCTGTATGACCTACGAATAAGTTGCATGGCTGAAGAGATCTTTCAATAAACGCCTAACGCTCTTTTGCTGAAATGTTAAAGAACGCTATGTTACCTGAACAGCCCGAAAAATACCATGATTTCTAATCAACAGACGAGTACGAACTACCTCTCGTAACTTATGGAAATTGTATTATTCTTTTCATGTATTCTAAAAAGGCTTGGAATGCTTCTTCATATAAAGGGTGATCTTTTTGCTGGTATCTTTCTGGCAACACTGTCTTTGACAGATCACGCGTGAATCTTGCCTGGTGTTAATGTCGAATTTGATCAGTTTGGTCCATAATTTAATCATAAAAAATTGTCTTACAATGTCTAACATTTGATGAATGGGCGCTGGAAAAGTTGGTGGAAGATCCACTTTTTTAACGAAATATTGTGTACAGCGACGAAGCTAATTTCTAGTTGAATGGATACTTCAACAAGGAAAACGGCCGCATCTGAAGTGAAAACCAGCCAGAAGCATTGCAAGAGCTACCAATGTATCCCAAAAAAGATACTGTTTGGTTTCGATTATGGGTCGGTGGCATCATCGGGCCGTACTTCTTCAAAGGATGGACGAAGCGTTACTGTGAATGGCAAGCGCTATCGATTTTGTTGCCCAAAATGGAAGAATTGAACATGCCCCACCAGCAACGATTAACGCACTGGAAGCCAATATTGAAGCATTTATTCGTTAAATACCGACCGATGTGTTGGTGAGAGCGTGCCAAAATTGAACCTTGCGCATGGGCCTCCTAAAGCGGAGCCGCGGCCAACATTTGTATGAAATCATCTTCAAACATTAAATTATACCGATCACGCGCCTCTGCATATCACCCATCACGATGAAAGCTCTGGTAGATGGTATGATCACCTCTAAACGTTCGCACCATAGATCCTGTCCAATACACCAGCGCTACGATACCGTTGTCGCAGGGGTCGTTGCCATTGGTCGCGATTCGTATTACTCTCTTGCTGATTTTCCGTTGCAGTAGTTTTTTTACGGCTGGCTCGCAGGGCCGGACACCAACCCCCTAAATTTCCGGAGGACCACAGTGCACAGTTGAGCTTAGAGTCCTTCACTGGCACTCGGACGTCTCAGCCACCCATAACATGGGGAACAGACGCTGTTGTGAGCCACTCCTAACCTGGAGAACAGACGCTCAGGCTTGCAGAAGCAAACACTCCAATCTCCCCCTTCCCTGTCAGCCTACGACCAAAGTTCCCACAGGGGTCGGTTATCCGATCTTCCCTAAGGTTGCTCGCAGCCCAGCCGGTTCCACGTCTGGAGCTCACTCTTCGAAAATAATTGTTGAAAAGTTCTGGTCATTCACTTAATGTCAACCATTTTTACACATCAGCCTTTTACGATATCGATTTTTCTAATACACTAACGATTCATCAATTTAGAACTGTGTTATAGTACTATTACAAAAATATCAGCGGATCTATTGCGCATGCCATGAATTCTAAGACTCAAGCTTTACAAATTTTGACAGCAACTTTTTGCTCACATGCAGGGTCCGCCATCTAACATTTTATTTTTGAACTAGCGGTTATTTCGGCATTGGTAACCTTAATGTCACTTCTGATTTGACAGAAACTTAGTTTTATCCTTCCGCTGAACGAAAATGGTTGTGCATACGCTTGAGGAACGCGTGAAAATAGTGCAGTTTTACTTTGAAAAGCAGCTTGAAGAAGACCCCGTTTTTTCCAAAACATCATCTTCTCGGATGAGGCACATTTTCATCTCGGCGGGTATGTTAATAAGCAAAATTGTCGCATCTGGGGGATGGAAATCATAGAGAAGCCGATGCATCCTCAGAGAGTGACGGTTTGGTGCGGATTTTGGTCTGGCGGCATGATTGGGCCATATTTCTTCGAAGATGAGGCAGGAGCCGCCGCCACGGTCAAAGGCGAGAGCTATCGCGCCATGATTAGCGATTGGTTCTTCCCGTTACTTGAAGAGGAAGACTTGGACATCATTTGGTTCCAACAAGACGGCGCTTCGTGCCACACAGCCAAAGCTACGATCGATCTTCTGCGCACAGTCTTCGAAGATCGAATTATCAGTCGAAATTCGGATGTCGTTTGGCCGCCTCGGAGCTGTGATTTGACGCCGTTAGACTATTATCTTTGGGAGACTGTCAAAGATAAGTGTTATGTGGACAAGACAGAGACAATTCAAGCCTTGAAGGACAACATTCGTGCAACCATAGCTGAAATAAAGCTGCATACAATCGAAAATGGACTAAAAAACTGAACCGACACTATGGCATACTGCAAGGCCAGCCGAGGCAGCCATTTGAATGAAATTATATTACACAATTAACCGGAAGGATTGTACTTTAATATGAAAAAATAAATTTTGAAATCGGATGAACCGTTTGTGTTTTATTGCATGTTTAAAAAACAGTTACATGGCGTACCCTGTACTAATACATATTAGTACACTTGCCACATGCTGTTCACATCAGGGATGCCTGGTTAATTTTTTAAGCAGGTTTTGAAAAATTTGTGCATCAAACTGTTTCAGCGGTAGTAGAAAAAGTAAATTTCAAAACTGTTCATTTAACATTCGATAATAAGTAAAATCCCTATAAATCTGTGAGTCCATTAATATCTGCAGAAATAATTAGAAACCTGTAAATTCAGAAATAAATCGGCAAACGGTGTATCACTGGTTTTCATATACTGTGTCGCTGCCCTCGAATTAGAGGAGAACAACGCGAACCTGAGAGGGGACGAGTTGGTCGCTATCCTGTCACGGGCGTGTGACGCGACCATGCCTAGAAAGGCTCAACCGAGGACCAATAGACCACCGGTCTACTGGTGGAACGAGCAAATTGCACGCCTTCGCGCATCCTGCCTCAGGGCTAGAAGAAGGATGCAAAGAGCTCGATCAGCGGAGATGAGGATGGAGAGGAACACGGCGTTCAAAGCGGCGAAGCTAGCACTAAACAAGGCCATCAGCGCAAGCAAAAGAGCCTGTTTCGACAAGCTATGCGAGGGAGCCAACTCCAACCCATGGGGCGATGCCTACAGGATGGTGATGGCCAAAACGAGAGGGGCGCTAGCACCCCCTGAACGTAGTCCGGCGAGGTTGAAGGAAATCATAACGGTTCTCTTTCCCCACCACGACACGTCCCCCTGGCAGCCAGCTCCGCTACCAGCGAATGAAGTCGTAAAGGTGACGAACGAGGAGTTGCTCACTGCGGCGAGATCACTCGATACAAAGAAAGCCCCGGGGCCAGACGGTATCCCGAACGTGGCTCTAAAGGCGGCTATAATGACAAAACCGGACATGTTCAGGGAGGTCATACAGAGATGTCTGGACGAGCGTATGTTCCCAGACATTTGGAAAAGACAAAGATTGGTACTATTACCGAAACCTGGGAAACCCCCAGGGGATCCTTCGGCGTATAGACCAATCTGTCTGATAGACACTGTGGGTAAGCTCCTTGAGAAAATCATCCTCAACAGGCTAGCCCCCTTCATAGAGGAGGTAGGAGGACTGTCCAGTCAACAGTACGGGTTCCGCAGAGGCAGGTCGACGGTGGACGCCATAACATCGGTGGTAACCACGGCGGAGGTAGCTATACAGCGCAAACGACGAGGGATCCGCTACTGTGCGGTAGTAACGCTAGACGTCAAGAACGCGTTCAATAGTGCTTGCTGGGCAGACATTGCCCTACTTCGACTAGGAGTACCGGAAGGGCTGTACAAGATTCTGGAAAGCTACTTCCAGAACCGAGTATTGCTCTACGAGACCGACGAAGGCACACGTAGCACTCCAATCACGGCTGGAGTACCACAGGGATCTATCTTGGGCCCGATCCTGTGGAATATAATGTACGATGGAGTACTGAGGTTGAGGCTCCCTCCGGGTGTCAAGATAGTCGGGTTCGCGGACGACGTCACGCTGACAGTCTACGGCGAATCCATCGAAGAGGTCGAACTGAGTGCATCACACTCAATCTGCTTGGTGGAGGACTGGCTGCGTAGCAGGAAACTGCAACTCGCGCACCACAAAACAGAAGTGATGGTGGTAAACAACCGCAAATCGGAACAGGAGGCGCTGGTACATGCCGGAGATTGCGTGATCCCCTCCAAGAGATCACTGAAGCAATTTGGTGTGATGCTTGACGACAAACTCAGTTTCAGCAAGCACGTTGAATACGCCTGCAAGCGCGCATCAACAGCGATCGCGGCGCTCTCTCGTTTGATGGCCAACAGCTCGCCTGTGCGCTCCAGTAAACGAAGGTTACTGGCAGGAGTGGCAGTTTCGATCCTCAGGTACGGCAGCCCGGTATGGGCGTCGGCACTGAATGTGGAACGCAACGCACAGATGCTGGAGAGTACGCATAGACTGAAGTGTCTTCGCGTAATCAGTGCATACCGCACTGTATCGAGGGATGCGGCCTGCGTGGTTGCAAGCATGATGCCTATCAGTCTGATAGTGAAGGAAGACGCGGAGCGCTACAGCATGCGAGGAGACAGGAACGCCCGTAGGGCCTCCAAAGCCGCTTCTCTACGCAGATGGCAACAAGAGTGAGACAGCTCAACCAAGGGCAGGTGGACACATCGGCTCATACCTAGGGTCTCGAGCTGGTTAGATAGACCTCACGGAGAAGTGAACTTTGGCCTGACGCAGTTCCTCACAGGGCACGGGTGCTTCAGATGGTACCTCCACAGGTTCGGCCACGCGACATCCCCTGTATGTCCTGGCTGCCCAGACGAGATCGAGACGGCTGAACACGTCTTGTTCGCATGTTCCCGTTTCGCGGCTCAAAGGAGTGAGCTACTGGAGGCATGCGGCAGGGACACCACACCGGAAAACCTGATCCAGAGAATGTGCCACTGCGTAGAGAACTGGAACGCAGTGTCGACCGCGGCATCCCAAATTGCGGGAATATTGCAGCGGAAATGGAGTGCGGATCAACAACAGGTCAGCCGCGTACCGTAGCAGGCTCAAGAGGGATCAGCGAATAAACGTCGGTCCGGGAGAACCTTCTTCGTCGGGAAGCTCTTCGTCGGAGTAGTCTAGATCCATCGTCGGGGACTAGACGAGTAGTACGTAAAACTGTTAGGATCGTCGGGGCGCCAGTGAACCGGAAGCTTTCCTCCAACCGGAATCACTGGATCGACCCAGGCATCCTCTCGGTCGGGCGTTGACGGGTATCGAAGGCGTCGGTTTCGGGAGGGCCTCCTTCGTCGGGGAACTCTCCGTCGGTGTAGGCTAGATCCTTCGGCGGGGGCTAGTCGAGTAGCCGCCACAACACCGATTCGAGTCGTCGAGGCGCCAGCGAACCGGAAGCCATGCTCCAACCGGAATCGCGGGACCGACCTCGGCACTCCATCGGGTGTCCCGTGTGGTGTAAGAGACTCGGTGTCGGGAGATTCTCCTTCGCCGGGGAAATCTCCGTCGGAGTAGTCTAGATCCTTCGTCGGGGACTAGACGAGTAAATCGTGGTGTAATACCGCTAGGATCGTCAGGGCGCCAGTGAACCGGAAGCTTTCCTCCAACCGGAATCACTGGACCGACCCAGGCATCCTCTCGGTCGGGCGTTGACGGGAATCGAAAGCGTCGGTTTCGGGAGGGCCTCCTTCGTCGGGGAACTCTCCGTCGGTGTAGGCTAGATCCTTCGGCGGGGGCTAGTCGAGTAGCCGCCACAACACCGATTCGAGTCGTCGAGGCGCCAGCGAACCGGAAGCCATGCTCCAACCGGAATCGCGGGACCGACCTCGGCACTCCATCGGGTGTCCCGCGTGGTGTAAGAGAATCAGTGTCGGGAGATTCTCCTTCGCCGGGGAAATCTCCGTCGGAGTAGTCTAGATCCTTTGTCGGGGACTAGATGAGTAGATCGTCGCGTGATACCGATAGGATCGTCTGAGCGCCAGTGAACCGGAAGCCACGCTCCAACCGGAATCATTGGATCGACTTAGGCATCCTTTCGGTCGGGTCGTAGACGCGTATCGTAAGCGTCGGTTCGGGAGGACTTCCCTCGTCGGGGATCCCTCCGTCGGTGTAGACTAGATCTTTGGCGGAGACTAGTCGAGTAGTTCCGCGACGTAGCATCAGTTTTGGGTCGTCGAGGCGCCAGTTAACCGGAAGTTACCCTCCAGCCGGCATCACTGGACCAACCTCGTCATCCAACTGGTCGATCCCTCGAGAGCAGGATGCTGATCCCCATTCTGCATAAATCTGGGGAGGGTGCTGTGAGCACCAATAGCCTTCCACCCCGAAGTAATACCTAGCGGTGGTGCCGGGGAGGTAGGGTTGGAGATCCAAGGTGTTTTAGTGGGTAGTTCCAATCAACAGTTGGGTAGTCCTGTGGAGAGTCCCACACTCCGTGCGTAAATGCATTTCACCTTGTAAAAAAAAAAAAAAAAAAAATACTGTGGAAATATGCAAATATTTTTTTCTTGCGGGAATCTAATCATGTATAACAGCGCTTAATTTTCCAATTTCCGTAGTAAGTTGGATTTTTGTAGTGTACGTGTAGCTCCAATATAATCTATTCGATAGTCCCACGGCCACGACAAAATAGCCTAACTGTAAATGAGAGCCTTTCTTTGTTTACTTTCTCTTTTGATTATTACGGAGCTATTATTGCAAATTCTCCAAAGTTTCCAATATTAATCGAAAGTTTGTAGTTTTACCTTGAAAATTTTGCGGAGTAAAGTAAGTAAAAGCGTCAAATATACAATCACTTCGGTAAATCGTAAAAGAAAAAGTAAAGAGAAACTGTCATTTGCAGTTAGGCCCTTTTGTCGTGGGACGGTCGTATTGTTGTTCCGACAAGACAATTAAATCTGTTGTAATATCGCAATCTAAATTAGTAGATATTACTATATACACATTTTTCTATTTTGTTATATTAAAGACAATGGTCAGGCCACGACGATGCAGCAGATGATAATTTGTTAAATTTTCCAATCATAAAATTTTACGGCGATTCGTCACAATTAGATTTGAACTCAGAATTGGAGTTAGTTTTAACGCGTGTGTATCCGATTTGCTGCGCACCCTATGAAATCAGTTGAAATGAACTCACGCCTAAGTAATTTCACAGCATCGTGCTCGTTCGAGTGCACACACACATGTCAATACTGTATTGATTGCACATACGCTACTCGTAGTAAAATATCGCTCTGCGGGGCTTACGAAGAGTCGAAACACTCATTCCATTGATTAGACGATGGTTAAACTTTGCTAGTGTCGTACGCGTTTTCCGTGCAGCTCCCGCAGAAGAGCCTGGTTTGATAAATAAATTATTGCTCCATTTTTAAAGCATAGTGTTCTGATGAGAAGGTAAAAAGTGAATGGTTTCCTAGTTGTTTAATCTAATTCTAGATATGTTGTGTCGAAAATTTCGCATTTTATGGGAGTTGGTTAACAGAAAAAATAGCAGGAAATGTGATTCAACTACACAAGGCAGATAGAAGTGAGATCATTTTTTGACCAATGAAAGAATGTGATTGGAATGAATCCTATAGCGAATGATATCAGTGTTGTATGAAAAAAGGTGTTTAATGTAACTTGTTTTACTTCATATTACCGTCGATCAGCATAAACGTGCAATTTCAGGACTTGTGGGAAATATGAATGTGATTTGGATAACATTAGCTGAAATTCGAATAGACACCCTATCACGAATTCGATAGAAGACCAATGACGACAGCTTGCTAAAAAGCACCTAAACATCTACAGGAAGGAGTGAAAGTGTGTGGGTACGTGTAACCGTCTTTCCCTCTTGTTCTGCAGTGCGCTAATAATGTAACACGCGAAGGTTTCTGAAAACAATCGTACAGGTGTGCGTGTGCGGTGCTAGTGTGCGTATATACAGTGCGAGTGACAGAACGATTTTGACAACGCAAAAGAATAAAAACAGGCTTCGTCGAATTTCAACAAACATACCGCGCCATTATTGTGTTTTGTGATTCGCATTTTCCTCTCTTATGTTTGGTTTTTACTTCTCTCGGAAAACTGGTTCACATTTCTTTGCTGCAGTGCTTCGGAACCCCGGTGCATAGGGTACAATCACTAAAGGTATTTATTTTGTTATCTAGGATAATCCACGTTGTTTGAGTGAGTGACGGAAAAAAGAATCGAGTTGTTTTCGGCAGAGGGTCAATTCGCGGAAATCCGGTGAGTAGTCGCTATTCCGACACCGACGGGCCCCTGGCGATGAACAACGATTACCGCATGGTTCCGACAGAGCCAAAGTGAAATTCCGTGTATTGTATTCGATAGATAAATACAGTAAACAGTGAGGAAACAGTGCTTGTTGATAGTAGAAATTAGCAATCCAGAAATTGATCCTGTTGGAGCATCAACAACAAACTACGGACAGAAAGCACGACACCAAAATGGCTGGTGTTTTTGATTTGGAGCTGCACGATGAGGAAAACATTCGTGACTCGGACGACGATGTGATTGAGGTCGATGATGTAAGTACACCCTTGCACCTTGTGTTTCGCTTACCCCGTTTTCCTTTTACCGATGTTGCCTGACCGGACTCGTGGGTTTACCAACGGGAAATTCCTGTGTTGGGGAGTATGAATTGAAAAATGTTATTCCGTGCCTAGTGTAGAAGCTCTAATGATAATCGGTTGGAAATGTCTAAAAAGTTGTGATTAATATATTTTTTAAACATTATATTATGTGTTGTACGATAGAAACTGATTTCTTTGACTATTTTGATAGAAGAAAGCGCACACGTAGTAACAAATCTATTATCTGAATCCTATTTTTAATAGTGTTGCCTCACTAAAAGACAAGAATTATGCAGTACGATGACATGATAACATTGCATAGTTCTGACTACAATAGAAAGTTGGAAAGTTATAAGCACTTACAACACTGTGTACCTACATATCCTGCAAAATAAAACATAAATTGTCAACATGGATCTACATACTCATCCCCATAGTTGCATTTACACATGTTTTTAAACTCACAATTGAGTTAGTTTTCTGGTGATAGAAACGCATCATATGAGGATGAGCAAGTTGAAACCTAACATTGTCCATTCGTTTCTTTCTTTGTCCTGATTAGTGATGAAAGAGATGTGAGCATTATAAGACCAGCTGAAGCAGATATTAGCCATTAATTCAGTCTAGACAGGAGTCTGCTTGCTTTCTTTGTTCGTGTTATTTTCTCCCACCGTATCTTCTCTGGGGACAGCCCCGAGCATGCTTCGAAACTCAACATTTGGTCTACACGTTAACTACCCAAACCAATACGAAATCATTCGGTGAAAAATCTGAACTAAATGTCCTTCAGCTTTTATAATCGTTCATTCCGACCACGTGCTCGCCACTGGGATGTGGGTAGGGTTCATATTTTCCCCTTTTCAAAATTCAGATTTTATTATACGCTCTGCCACTGCTGCCCAAAACGATTGACTTGAGCATTCTGACTGCTGACAAACCGAACCGACCGTGATAATGGAGCTTCGGACCGTCCCGTAGCGCGGTACTTTCTACTATCTCACCATCGTCACTACCGTCGCCACCACCGCCACACTATCACCAGCTGTGCCAATAAATAAGAAACTGTACTCCACCGTTGGCGCTCTTGCTGCTGTGTGCACGATGAATGAAACAAGTAGCGACACGCGGCGGTTATAGATTTTCGCCCTGTTGGCTGCATTCATCCATCCAGCCATCCATCCATCCTACCAGCCAATCAGAGCAGAGGTTATCAACTTTACGTATGCGGCGGAATCGACGCGAATCTTTTTGTAGGTGAGCGCTTTTTGGCCAGTTGTACTTTTTGGGGGATGATTTAAAAAAAGGATGAGTCTGTCTTCTTCAGTTTGAGGATACGAAAGACTAACTCACTTAGATTTTGGCTCCAGGACTGTCACGGGTACAAACATATTGTTTTCAGGAGAATTGAATGATTTCTTTTCTCTCAATTGGATTGTTTCTTGAATTGAAATTGAAATACCTGAATAAAATTTAATAAATGACTTTGTGCTTCTTATGTTGAATTATGCGGACAACGAACTCTGTCTACTTACTTTTAATTTTAAATTTTAACTTTGTTTGCAAATAGAGAGAACAACGTGTTTGTGAGTTGCGTTGATAACACGATGCCTTCATCATGTGTTAGGAGAACTGTCTCTAGAGCAGGTTTCCCATTGAGTAATAATTTTAACTGATAGGACGAATGGAAGAACTAAGATGAATATTTACGATCTAGTATTATCACCTCACGGTTATAATCATGATTTTATGCACTCGCGTTCCAAAAATTTCTGAGCTCGTTGGTAACCTTGTATCGTGCTCCAACAGTTAAACAAAGTTAATAGCGTTTACGATTCGTTCTCGGAATCGGTTTAGTTAACCGTTTACTGATAATGATTACCGAGTGGAGTAGTTCTTTGGGCGATTTAGAATTTTACCCCTTTTCTGTTTCGCCCCTTTAAGTGATGGTATAAAATTTTCAACACACTTTACCCTATATATCCGGAACCAGATGTCGGGTCCGGATGAAATTCAGGAATTCCGTTCAAGACCACAGGACCTTCCATTAAAACCTTGTGAAAATTTGTCAAACCATCGCTGAGATAAGTGAGTGAGATCCATTTGAGAAAATATGACCACTATTTCCTGTGCCTCCGGAATCGGAATCTGGGAACCAGGATAACCGGAATCAGTTTGTTTGGTCGTTTACCGATAATGACTATCGAATGGAGTAGTTTTGGGGTCAGTTTAGAATATTTTCTACGTTTTTTGTTTCGCCCCTCTAAGTTATGCTATAAAAGTTTAAACACACTTTATCCTATAATTCTGGAACCGGAAGTCGGATCCAAAATGAAATTTAGAAGTTTTGTAAAGAACCATTTATTTGAATCCTTTTGTGAAAACCGGTCACGTCATCTCTGAGAGAAAATAGTACACATATTTTGACTTTTTTTGTACATTTTACCCCATAACTCCGAAACTATAATATAACCATGTATGGAACCATAAGAGCTTTCATTTGATTCTAAGTTTGTGAAAATTGGCTCAGCCATCTCCGAGAAAAGTAAGTACAGAAAGTGTTAGTGGTTATTTGGCATAACGGTTATTCGGCATAATGATCATTTGGCATAATAATAATTGGATTTGTAAATTTTCGTTTACGTTTCGATCAAGTGATGTGCAAGGAAAACTCGAACGAAATGTGTGAATTTTATATTCAGTCCAAACACTATCATTTTATATAAGCAACTCACTTAGTGCTAGGAAGGGGGCAAGGGGGGTTGGCGGGGGCAGCGCCCCTGAAAAATCACCTCTGTGATCACGGACGTTTGCCCGGAATTACCAAAGCTAGGAGCTATCCCTTAGTTAAGTCCGAACGAGCGGCAGATAGGTCGGACAGCAGGACATTAAAAACGATGAGGCGTAGGCGCATTAGACCTTTCAAAATTGCAGTAAATTAAAACAATTTCTATTTAGCAGCATGTTCATCTGTTATGCCAAATGACTGTTATGCCAAATGACCATTATGCCAAATAACCATTATGTCAAATGTCGTAATGCGAAACGGCTTTATGCCAAACGTGGTAGCCCAGATTGGAGAAGCCAAATGAATGAGAAACTTACAGAAAATATGTTTTTTTTGGAAAAAGATACGACACAATCGAGAAGGCAGCAAGTGATTATAAATATAATCTCCTACCCAGTGCTTGAGCCGAAGAATAGTTATAGAGCGGGAAGACTAGTGTTTGTTGTCCGATACACAGAGAAGATGTTTGAATATAAGATACCGGTCGTGAGGCGGCCTAATATTTAGACCATGTTCGATGTTCGCTAACCGAACCTAGTCGTGTGCTAGAGCCGTGTCTTCTACACTGCTTAGGGTGGTGAAATGATATACACGGAATGTATAAGAACGCAGGTTCGAGCCCTGTCTCTGAGCGTATCTCTAAAAAAAAATCATCTTTTCTGTAAGTTTCTCATTCATTTGGCTTCTCCAATATATACCCAGCCATTGCAAAAACTCGATAAGGATTGCTTTTAATTTTTTTAATTCGAAAATTTGACTGATTTTGTGAAAATGATTAGTTTAACACTCTTTTGTAGGCGTTGGCATTTTTCGATAACTATTTGAAGAATAGTTGGCAATTTCCAAAAGACAATCTAGATCTGTTTAAAAAAAAAACAAAGTAACATTCTAGGGCAAAGTCTACATGTTCAAAAAGTCATTCAAATATGGAAGATTTGATATAACATTCCTTTTGTCAGGGTGGCAAATGACCGGGAAAAATTCGGGAATTGGGTTTCAACGGGAAAAATATTGCTAACTCAGATATAAGTAACAATTTTCAGCATAATGAAAAGATTGAAGAATTTTTTTTGATGTCAAATATCTTAGAAATCTAGTGTAATATCAAAAAATATTGAAATAATGGAAAGTGTCACAGAGTTGACTTGAAAAACCGAAACGAAAGAAAACCGCGTAAAAAAAGAACTCAGTGTATACCTTTTTTAAAATTATTTTTTTTATTTTTTGTCATCTGCATTTTTCCTGTCAATCAATAATAGTCAAACTAAATTCATGACTATTTTACGTCAAATCAAATATACACTTCAAGCTGGATTGAACGATATTCGAAATGAATTTTTTTTAAATATGTTGGAAATACTATTATTTACGTTTCGTCTTCTGCTCGCCAGCGCATAGCAGTTTAAACTAAACTGTTTAGTGCAAACATAAATAGTTCCATTTGAACCGCTAAGCAGACATAAAAATAACTTTTTAAATAGTGTAAATTTCTCGCCAGTTTAGCGGTTCCAATACACTGTTCAGGTTTGCACTAAGCAATTAAATTGGATCTGCTCTGCACTGACGAGCGAAGACGAAATGTAAAGAATAGTGATACCGGTTATGTGCACAAAAGTGGCTTTTAGGCAAACAAACAATGTTGAAAATAGTTAAATGACTACGTAGCCTTAGAACGAACACCCTCTACTCTCTCGTGACGTACGAAACCCTTTCCTAGTCCTATTAAGTACGTGATTTATGAATGACCCCATTGAGCAGTTTTAAATACCAAAAACAGGAGTGAAAAACTTTTGCGTTCGCGATAATGATTCAAGTACTAAAATACCGTGATAAAAGTGGATATAGCTCACTAATCTTTTCGCATCCTAACATTTTGCTACTAACTGTGGTCAAATTCTTATGGGAAGACATGTGACTGGAAACTGCCGGGATGCGAACTGAACAATTCAGCTAAATCAAGTGAAGAAAAGAAAGCCCCAATCTCTTGAGGCGGTACGAAATTGTTAGCCAACTCAATCGATTTCATAACTGCCTGGTGGCATATTTTTGCACTTGCCGAAAACTACAATCACTCTTCAGAAACATTACTTTCTCTCCGCAGGCTAGGCTGGAATCTTCTTCGTTGCTAAAAGCTAGTGTTATCATTGGCAGGAGAAATCATTCACGCAACTGTTGTATCGTTTCTTTCTCTTTCACCATGCAAAATCAACATTCTCCAAAAAACAACAACAAACAACACCTCCAATCACCACCATCAAACCAAATCCGACCCAGACGGTACCGAAATCATTACCAGCATATTTGACCTAGTTTAATTAAATTTCGAGACATCAACCGGCTGACCGTCCGGCCGGTTTACTTTCTTTTTCACTGCGGCCCAAAACAGGGAAGCCCCTCGGAAATCACCAGTGCCGGTGTGAGGATTTTACGTAAGCTAGTGGTGGAAGCATTTGGTTTGGTGCGAACAAAATGCGGAGGTAACCCGTACTGATGAAGTACTTCCACATATGTTGGTATTAGTGTGAGTGTGCAAATAGTTTGGTTCGGTCGATTACGAATCGAAACCTCAATCGAAGCGAAACCGACTATCTGATTCATTTTGAGGCCATGGTTACAACCGAATCTGGATCCACAATTACCCAAGGTAAAACTTGCCAGTCAAAGTGAAGCAGAGTTGAATACCTCGACCCGCCTCGAGTGGCGTGAGCTGTTTATTACATAGTAGCAATTCAAGTGAATTCAATTTCAAACATTATTCATCAACCTTTATTATCATTGTCTTTATTCAACGAATTTGTAAATTAGTTATTAGCGACTGCATTTGTATGCCTACTAGCAACCGACGTACAAATCGCTTGCTCAATCAAGTGTTTTTTTTATTTCTCTTGTGGTGAGGAACGTTTTCGATTGACAGAAATTCGTTCATATTTAATATGAAGACCCGGCATATTTGTTTTCTAACTCTACCCTCAGTTTCACCCTAATTCACGAATACCATTGGTTGGAGTTTTCTCCTTAATGCAAATTAAAAACACAAGTTCTTAGAAAATGCGAAATCGTATATCATATATATATATATATATATATATATATATATATATATATATATATATATATATATATATATATATATATATATATATATATATATATATATATATATATATATATATATATATATATATATATATATATATATTATATCGAATTCCACGAACCGTTGAAAGTACTCAGCCGAACGTCTTCTAGTCAGGACAATTTATCTCAACTGACTTTCCACCCACTCGGAAACGACGACTAGGATAACAATCGACAGTCCAGCGGCGACGATTACAGATGAAGCAGTGAGAATCCAAAAATAGTCAATATCTAAAAATAACCGCTCCACCGAACACTTATCATCCCATTCATAAGCAAAGCGGAGTCCTCTTTCCGCCCCCAACAAAACAATGTGCGTAAAGTTCCGCGTTTATCCCTATAAGCATCCTTCCCACGCCCACATGCAGCCACACACACACACACACACACACACACACACACACACACACACACACACACAAATTAATCCTGACTGTATCGCTCCTTCTCCGGAAGGTACACGTGCCTTCGCTCAGAAATCTCAGAAAGTCGGAGTGAGAAGGTATTTTGCATCACAAAATTAAATTTCGTTTATGCTAACAAGACTTGGCCTGGTCTCTGGTTCTGCCCGAAGCCGCGATGCCAAACCGTACGAATGGATTGGATATGCGTGGTAGGAATACGTGATCGATGGTAATCTCGACCTCCTCAAACCGTTCGGTTTGAGTTGGGTCCAAGTTGGGCTTTCAATAGCGATTCACGACTACTGTTGGGTTGGCCGGAACGGTTCTCATTATCACGTAATTGACAATTTGCCAAGAGAGCAGAAGTTTGCGTGCGGTTTGGCTACAGTGCCGATAGGAAATGTTTGATTAGTGAACATTTGAGCGAAAATTTCTATTACCATCGGTTGGTATAATCATAAAAATTCAATTCATAATTTTCATATTCGCACACATCAATTCAACGTTCAACATTTCATTTATTATACAGAATTTATTATTTTCATAATATCTAGTAGGGAATCTCAAGTGACAAAATAGACAAAATCATTCTCAAAAGTCCGAGCGAACGATAGAAAGAGGAGGTTAAATGACAGGCAGGAAAAATGGTTTCTTGTGATATGAAGCTACTGTGGGCAATGATGGCTTTTATCGTATCAAAGAACGCTCACTAGCAACTCTTCACACGATTCAATCAGTCCCATCAAAGAGAGACGAATATTATCACAGCAACAAAAAACCGGCATGGTTCATTTAACATAGAATAGACACCAGGGCGAGAGCGAATTTCTCTCGATGACCTCTCTGGTTAGCTTGCTGCTAAGTGGATTCTCTCTGAAGCAACAAACGGTCGCTTATTCTCGTTTCGCGATCCGATTCTGTATGGGCAGTGGATAATTGCGTTAGAATCATTTTACTATTGCCGCTTATTCTAACTATGTGCATATACGCCCTTATTCTGAATAACGTCGTATCGTTTTTTCGCTCGTATTTCATTTGTATTCCCCATAACGCTAGCAAAATCAAAGGTAGCTATGATTCGATCGAACCACATTCGATCGAAAAATCAATACGTCGTTATTCAGAATAAGGGCGATAACCTTTGTATAAGTTGTGTCTATGAAAATTTCTGTGAATGCTCCACCCAAGGGTTTTGAAATATTGCAACCTGCGATTTTCTGCGATAATTGTCAACTTGCAATTCTCTGTTGGTAAATTCCATACAGCACCAATCATTATCAAACTGTAATTTTTTAAGGGCCATGAAATACTCAGAGTGTGAATTGCAGCGAAGAAATGTAGAAAAATTCTCTCGCGGTTCATGCATTGAGAGACTCGAGTTCTTGTAGCATCTTCTACCGGATTGAAAATGTTGTATACAATATTGATAAATATCGAGCAGCTTCAGTCAAATTTTCGGCAATCACCAACACAGACTGTGGGTAAGACTATGAACTTCAATGACCATATACCCTCTTTGTTCAATTGGATTGTTTCTTATGTGATTTCTTCATGCGTCAAGGATAGCTCAATAGGTAGAGCAGTTCTACGGATTGTAAACAAATTGGTGTCTCTGGAAGTTATTGTTGTCCAGACAAGATAGACATAGATAAAATCTCATTCTCAACCACTCTCGCAAATCCTAAAATCAAAATCCTTTCTTCGATCGACTACTCAAGTGGAGAACAATAACGTTAGAACTTATATGAAGCTAACGAAGTACTCGAAAGAATAATGGAGCAATATATTCAAAACCACCGTAACTAATTAGCAACTAATAAGCAAAAAATTATCCACTGGGTTTCAATTAGTGTTCAAGCTTATTTGGGAGGAGTGCTTCGTGAACTTAATAAAAACTTAGCTCATAGCTTCATATGAACTTAGTTCATAACTTCATAGGAACATAGCGAAGTGCTTAAAAAAAATTAGCGACCGATTTAAAACTACCATAGCTAATTAAAAAAATAACAACAAATTATTCACTGGGTTTTGATATGTTTGCAAGCTTGTGAAGTAGACTGTTTCGTCAACTTTATATGAGCTTAGTGAAGTACACGAAAACATAAAATGAAATAGAGCTGCAAATTCAAAACCACCGTAGCTAATCAGCAACTAATAACAAATTATCCACTGGATTTTGATTTGTTTTCAAGCTTATTTAAGGTTTAGCGTTAACTTCATATGAACTTAGCGATGTGCTAAAAAAATTGAGCAGTAAATTTAAAATTACCGTAACTAATTAGCAACTAGTTAGAAACCACATATTCACTGGATTTCGATTTGCTTTCAAGCTTATTTAGGAGGAGTACTTCGTTAACTTCATATAAACTTAGTGAAGTACACGAAAAAATGAAATAAATTTGAGCTGCAAATTCAAACAGACCGTAATATATTTGCAACTAATAAGCAACAAATTATCCACTGAATTTCGATATGCTTTCAAGCTTATTCGGGAGGGGTGCTTCATTAACTTCTTATGAACTTGGCGAAGTACTCGAAAAACAAGGAACAACAAATTAAAAATTACCGTAACTAATTAGAAACTAATGACTAACTAACTCTTTTCACTGGGTTTTGATTTGTTTTCAAACTTATTTAGGAGGGGTACTTCGTTCACTTCATACAAACTTATCGAAGTACTCGAAAAAATAAAAAAATGAGCCACAAATTCAAAATTCCGTAACTACACTGAGGTCCGCGTAAAACCGCAAAACAAAAGTTTTTCTATATGCCACATATCTTAGGAATGCATGAAACGTCAAGATCTGGTGTAATCCAAAAAAAAATATTTTTGGAAAAAAAATCGACTTTGAGAATGGATAATTTGAAACCGCGTAACTTCGGAAATCCGCATAGAAAATTTTTTTCGATGCCAAAAGTCTTGGAAACCGCGTAAAAATACTTCAGTGTAATTTCGAGTTTTTTTTTCAAGCTTATTTAAAAGGGCTCCTTCGTTAACTTCATGTGAACTTTGCGAAGTACTAAAAAAAATTGAGCAACAAATTCAAAATTACCGCAACTAATCATTTATCTATTTGCGTTATCATCAGCGAGATGTGCCGCGCTAAATTCATGCTCATAAAAGATCCCCGTGTTAAATCTAAAAAGCCAAATTTAAAAGCAAAAACTGTGCCTGCTTGTTTGTCAAATTCACAAACCAATCCAGGAACTAGCACAAGAAAAGACAATAATCCAGTGGGCTCCGTTTCACATTCACCAATATTTCTGAATCTCTAAAGACCATCATAACGGCATTCCTTACAATAGCTAGAACTTTTTTGAAACAGTTATAAGCTCAATGGCCAGTTTTTTTCAGGTTTTGTATCATTTGATGGATAATTTATCATCCGCCGCAAATGATTCAATCACATCACACAATCAAAAAACTTGATTCATTTAAAGTTTTGTTGCATAGTCAAATATGTGATGTATTTGCTTTGAGTGAAACATTGCTTACATCAAACATAGCGTTAAATTTTAATGACTTTAACATTATAAGTCTCAATAGACACTCTCCGTATGGCGAAGTGCTTTTAGGAATCAAGAAATGTTATTCCTTTTATAGATTAAATATTTCGTTAGACTTCTAGTATAGAAGTTGTTGCTTGTCAAATAAACATTAAAGGAAAGGACATTTACATTGCTTCAGTATATATTCCTCCAAGAGCTCAAGTTGGTCAACGGCAGCCAGTGGCGTACCAAGAGATTTGCCGCCCCCCAATCGTTAGTTTAGTGAGCAAAAAAAATCTGAACTCCTTGCGCTGAGCTCCAAAGATCTTGGGCGAACAAAAAAAAACAAAAAAAAAGGTCCCCAAGATGACTTTGGCGCCCCCCTGAAAATGTTGAGCCCGGGGCGAAAAACTTCGATTTTAGAAACCAAGTACAAGAGGGCTAAGAAATGTAGTTATTGGAGACATTTTGTCGAAGGTTTGTCAAGAGAAACCTCAATATGTACTCTTTGGAATACGGCCAGACGAATGAGGAATCGTACCGTAGGAAATAAGAGTGAGGAATACTCGAACCGATGGATATTTGATTTTGCAAGGAAAGTTTGTCCAGATTCTGTTCCTACCCATAG
The DNA here is from genome assembly GCF_030247185.1 of Malaya genurostris. Taxonomy (NCBI): domain Eukaryota; kingdom Metazoa; phylum Arthropoda; class Insecta; order Diptera; family Culicidae; genus Malaya; species Malaya genurostris. The sequence continues at coordinate 293,240,094 of NC_080572.1, forward strand.
CATTATTAGGGAATCTTTTTCAAATAATGATTCCATTGATAGCTGCTTTTCAATGATGGAATTTTCCATAGCACTCATGTCTTGTAACAATAACGCTCCTGGGTTGGACAGAATCAAATTCAACTTGGTGAAGAATCTACCCGACCTCGCAAAAAGACGTTTGTTGCAATTGTTCAACAAGCGAGCAAAAAATTGTTCCACCTGACTGGAGGCAACTAAAAGTAATCGCCGTTCGAAGGCCGGGGAAACCAGCTTCTAATCACAACTCATATAGACCCATTGCGATGTTGTCCTTCATTAGAAAATCGTTTGAAATAATTATTCTTCAACGTCTCGACACTTGGGTCGAGACGAACGGTTTGTTGTCAGATACTGAATTTGGCTTCCGCTGAAATAAAGGGACGAATGATTGCCTTGCTTACTTTCGTCTGACATCCAAATTGCCTTCGCTCAAAAACAACAAATGGCATCTGTATTTTTAGACATTAAAGGAGCATTTGATTCAGTTTCCATGTTCTTTCAGACAAGCTCCACCAACATGGACTCCCAGCGGTTATAAATAATTATTTGCATAACCTTTTGTCAGAGAAACGCATGCATTTTTCACATGACGATTTGGCAACATTCAGAATTAGCTACATGGGTCTCCCGTAAGGCTCATGCCTCAGTCCGCTCCTGTATAATTTCTATATAAACGACATTGACAGCTGTCTCGTAACCCCATGTACATTAAGACAATTGGCAGAAGATGGCGTGGTTTCAGTTACTAGATCCAAATCTATTGATTTGCAAAAACCATTGCAAGATACCTTAGATAACTTGTCTGTTTGGGCTGTTCATCTGCGTATCGAATTCTCTGCGGAGAAAACAGAGCTGGTCGTCTTTTCAAGAAAGCATGATCCCGCGCAGCCTTTTTTCCGTCAATTCGTTACCGAGATACATATGATTATTATTATTCCACTGCTAGTTGCAGACGACGTCCTAAAAGCGAATAAGGAAATGACTAAGCTTTTGAGACTTTTCACTACGCCGAAGGTCTATGGTTTCTGCAGTTGGTGGAAGATCCCCACCACGACGTTCAGTTCCGTTGCTAAGCCCAAGAAGAGATGGGCGATATGGTTTATCTTTTATTCTCATTCCGATGAACATCAGGACTGATATGTACTTGACTACCTCAAAACCATCGTTACGGATTTGAGAAAGACAAGCAAGCGTGAATTTTTCTCATTGTTTCCAAAAAATGGAGATTACTGACCATATTTCTGAAGAAAAGATGTCGTTGAAGCGTTTAGTATAATTCGAAATGGCTCATAGTGCAAGTAAAATAAACAAAATCTGAAATCGGTTGTCATGAGCAACCATAATGCCTAAATGACTTCTATCTATTAGCGGTCATAAAATCGTCACTTCGTTTCATTCGGCACGCCAATAAAGACGGTGCACTTGAGGTTTATATTGAACGGCGAGATGGCATTAGTTGCTGATAACATAAACTGCTAATGCACTTATGAATCGAAGACGAAACGAACAAAATAAGATCAAAATAGTCATGTAAACTTGGCACAAACTGGTCGTCATGAGCAACCATAACCGCTAAATGACTTAGAACACTTAGAGTAGTTAAACACTTTCGCAGAGCGTTGTCTTCAGTTCTACAAAAAAACATTTAAAAAAAACTGCTTTTAAAAGCTGTTCCATTTTATCGCATAACAGTTTCGTTGAACTAACTAACCTAATTACAAACTTTTTCGAAAGGAACATTGATCATATCTTCAACAATATCCATTAGAAAGAAAAACTGCGACTCTATACAAATCAATCGTTGTAAGAATGGAAACTGGAAGTTAACTCGCGCTGAAGTTATAGCAATAAATCTTGAGAAAAGGCTAGAATTTATTGCACCGCTCACCAGTTCAAGAAAGAAAAAGTTATTCGAAAACTTTTGGCTGTATGTTCTCACTTCATCCGACCGTAGTCGTTACGGAAAACCCTTGTGTTCCACACAATGCAGTGTGTCCGCAGAAGAGAATTTTGTCATCGACAGACGCCAGACGACCGAACTCTTCTTCCCACTTGGTAATTCGGGATGGGGACAGACATTTGGCTCCTTCATCTCCTCTGGTTGAAGGTTGCCGAACAATGTTAGTTGGAAATACAAATATATGTACTTCATATATGTGCTGCCCAATGCCCGATGAATCTTACGTGATTAATACACCGAAGCACCAGTGCGAAATCGGTCCAGTTTGACTGGTGAGTGGATTTTCTTGTAAGTACAGAATAATATCAAGCTTGTTAAGAATAATTCGACGTAGTCCGGTACAACGTACTTAAAGAAACTACCATATGTTTCGCTTCAGGAAGCAGCAAGCACTCATGAATGAATCACCATCACCCGGTCAGTAAACAGCCATCCTACCGTGTTCTAGACGAAAGTCGTTGACCGCTCGACCGATCCGGTGGGGTGTGCTGAAGTCATCAACGCACGGACGGCACACACTCACAAATTCCGAACTGTAGCACAGATCAAAGTATTGCGGTATTGCAGGGACTATAAAACAAACCCACTGCACATCGGAGATTTCTTGACTCCTACGGTGTTGGTTGCTACAAGCAGGGGTGCGAAAATTTGACATTTTTTTTAACTGTCGCTAAGCACAAGACAGCCACTGCCAACGATCCGCTCAGCTGCTACGTTTAACAGTAGCCAACACGCAATGACACGATAGCTAGGTGCAGTCGTGAGAGCCACGACACACGACAGCAACATTGAGAACAGCTCATTTTGTCGCACTCTCTCACAGCAGTCAAAGTCACACCGTTCGCTCTGCGGTAGTGTACGTACATTCTGGATAGGTAGCTGCTGCATTTATTTTCGTTCACGGTTTTTGTAAATGTCGCAAGCTCGAAATGTCATGACATTTCTATAACTGGACAGTCATATCGGTTGTGACTGCTCTGAACTGCACTAGAGTGGGAGCGACGCTGTCTACATTGCTTGACACCGCAGCGGGCAACCTGGAATGGTTATAAGATCATGTACAAAATAAATGTTTTTTATTTAATGTAATTTATTATAGCAAATCGCTTGATAAAAACAGTATTTAGATTAACTAATAAATTCCGACATACCAATGTGATATTCGAAATGTATTGCTACGGCGAAGAAAAACCTATGTATATTGCCTTATGAAGCAAAGCAAAGTCTTGGCATTACATTCCTTTAGTGGAACTTTTCCTTTCTGTTTCAACAGACTTCGCAGCCGATTCTTGGTGTATAGAATCATTGCATGGCTAGTATTACAATCCTACTGACACTAAGAATTCTTATGAAAAAAAACGTAGTCATGAAAAAAACGCAGCGGGCAGCGGTTCAACACGATTTCGACAACCGCCACCATTTAAAACTAAAATGCCATTAAATCTGGCTTAGAAGTTTTCAACTAAACAGGTGGTTTTCGCCATTGTTAACGATTAAATTTTGTGATTTTACAGCGTTTATCTTCGACCTTTGGTTTTTTCGTTATTATCGCTTCCGGTATTGAGATGAATGATTGAGCTTCGCCGTTACTGCACCGGATGACGTTGGTGACATAGGCCTCATAACATTGTTACTCGTGAATATAACTCACTACGTACTGTTATCTTGAATTATGGTATAACTATTCATTATTCTTTCTTGTCACTTCATGTTTCTCGGTTTCTCGTGACTACCTGTTTGTGGGAGAGCAGTGTGAGCGACAATATATGAGCGGTGGTGGTATTTCGTCTCAACCCTGGATATGAATGATGGATTTGTTTTGATCTTGCATGTCGAATTTTGCGCTCACATCTACTTGCATATTTGGTTTGAGCAAAACGCATGTTGTATTTTTCTGTTTCACACGTCGTGCGAGTTGATTGTGCTATCAACTATTAAAGGTAAGAGTTCTACTATGCACTGAAACATTGTTCAGAGTTAATTCATAGCTTCATAGAAGTAGAGATTTGTCCACAAGCAATGGCTTCTAGCTCGTCACGTTCAACGAAATCTAAGCGTACTTATCGCGCTATTGCTAAAGAGTGTTTTGAAATTAAGGATAATTTAATTGTGTGCAATATTGATCCGGCGAAAGAATGTAAATATCGTCAAATCCGGGATCATTATGACGCTGGAAATTTCATTCGACACTTGCGTGTTGAACATGCCGAAATCGCCCATATGCGCGGATTATTGAAAGAGGAGCATACGGGTGAATTAAAAAAACGAAAAGTTGCGAAGGTACATGCTGCCATTGATCAGCAAACTGTTTTAGAAAGCTGTTTGAAAATGGTAACCATCAATCACATGCCTTTGATATCGGTGGAATGGCCATCAATGAGACTATTATTAGATCCGTTATGCGACGCATTAAACATTACCATAAACCGAGCAACATTGTCGCAAAATGTTAACGATTGTGCTAAAAAAATACGCCATGTCATAACAGGAGAAATGAAAGGAAAACTTGTGAGTCTAAAAATAGATTCCGCATCAAAGCACGGACGTCATATACTAGGAGTAAATGCACAGTTCATGAAAGACAACCAAGTCGTGATAAGGACAATTGGTATGTATTCATGATATCTTTATATATATATATGTTATATATCTATATCAGCTGTTTAATGGTTCATTTTATATCGAGTAACGGTACCTCTATTCATCTCAGCTCCAGTAGTCATCTCAAAAAGAAAAAGATTTTTTTTAGATATTTACTAATGATTATTACCCGTCGAAAGTGCAAATTCTTATAATGAACTGTTTAAGATTTCTATAGGATTTATTCGAAAATAACGCATGTCGCTTTTGAAGAAGCCTTCACAGAGTAACTACAGAATAATGAATAAATCCAAAAATCATTATTATATCGTTCGTTTGTATATTCAGAAGAAATTTTTACTAATTTTTTACTAAATTGAAGTTAAGGAGTGGTCTATTTTTTAGTATGCGAATAAAAAATACCAAAGATTATTGTTAGTTACTTTGGCTTGGTGTTACTTTTGTAGCCTAGAGGAAAATCTTGGTGTGAGAAATACTCGTCGTCTTGTCTGCACCAATCCTTTGGATACTTGATAAACAAGCATATCAAGCCTTGCCATTACATGCAGTTATTTGAGGATTTTTTTCAGGAATGCTAGAAGTAAAAGAAAGACAAACAGCGAAATTTCTCAAAACGAAAATCGAACAAATTCTGCAAATGTTCGAATTATCGATGGATCAGCTTTTCAGCGTTACCTGCGATAATGGGGCAAACATGCTGGCTGCAGTTCGTCAATTACAATCCCAAACCGAAGTGGAAAGGTTAGATGATGACGCTGATGGAAGAACTGATGACTTTGATAATATGTTAATTGAAGGCATCATGATTGAGTTTGGTTCCACTATTAGTTTAATTAGATGCGCAGTACATACGATACAACTGTCTGTGACCGATATAATAAAACCGAACGATGAGAATATAAAACGAATTACAAGAGTCGCGAAATGCTGCCGGAAAATCAGTTACAAGTCGGTGTTCGAATTAAACAACACTTCAATTCCACCGTTATACTCAAGAACACGTTGGAACGGTATTTATCTCATGCTTGAGCATTTCGCCCAGAACGAAGATTTCTATAACGAATTGGGCAAGCAATATGCTGAGTTAGGTATGTATTTAGACATATATTAGACATATTATTCATAAATATTTAAGAATTTTGTTGGACAATATGCAATAATGCTGAGTACAAAATCTGAATTGTGTCAATGGAATGGTTAAAAACCATTTATTAGCCGATTGATTTTATCTTTCCGATTTGGAAAACTTCAATTCAAAACAATGACCATATATCAAGATACTCTCTTGACTAATGCTTATAGTATCATTCGAATTCATGACAGACTTGAAATTATTATGACAGACGGGACTAGGTGATAGCGGAAACAAAGTTTTTGCCTTTCTCATATAGAATGGCTAATCAATTACTGTGAAAACCGACTTTTGAGCGCAGAGCCGAGTGTCATATACCATTCGACTCAGTTAGTCGAGATTTACAAAATGCCTGTGTGTGTATGTATGTTCGTGTGTATGTGACAAATAATGTCACTCAATTTTCCCAGAGACGGCTGAACAGATTTTCATAAAGTTAAATTCAAATGAAACGTCTTGTGGTCTCATACAAAGTTCCTGAATTTCATTTGGATCTGACTTCCGGTTCTAGAATGATAGGATGATATGCATCAAAAATGTGAAAATAATATCACTCACTGTTTTCGGAGAAGGCCGAATCTATTTTTACCGTCTTAGATTCGACTGAAAAGTCTTAATATGCCATGATAATATCCCAATTTTCACTCGGATTCAACCCCTGGTTTCGAAGGTTAGTGTAAAAATGTCAGTTTAAAGAATATGTTTTCATAAGTAAGCAATTGTTTAAATTGGCTAGTAAATATATCTATGACTATGAAATCATAAAAAAATGTGATAAAATGGAGCTCACTTCACTTTCCTACTAATGATTGAATAGATTTTCACTATCTGAAATTTAAATGTAGTATATCTATGTAGTAGCATTATGAAACAGAAATATTCAAAACTCTTTTCTAAACTTTTTCAAATTTTAATTTTTTCTATGAGTTTTTGCTGTAATATATATTCGAAAAAGATTAATATGAGAAAGACATTGCTACACCACTAGGTGGATTAAAACAGGTTTCTAGGGTTTGTTCAATATACCAGCTGTGGGGGTGGTAAATCTTTCTTTGTTCCAGGCGCTCATTATCCTAGATACGCTACTGCTACCACTATTAGTAAAAAAATTGGAACTTGCATTTTGAAGAAGTCTCTTACATTCTTCGAATATTCATTCATAATTCATAAATCTATTACATTTCTACTGTTTATATAGATTTATCTGAGGATTGGAAGTTTATTCACAATTATGTCGAAGCATTGAAATCCGTATACATCTGCACCAAAAATATGCAATCTTTACATGTATCTTTATCTGAATTTTACTTACAATGGTTAAAAGCAATTATGGTAGTAGGCAAATTCACTAAAAACGAATTGGCTGTCCGCCTAGTAGAATCATTACACAGAAGACTTCAGTCACTAAAGGAAAATATGATTTTCAAATCAGCTTTGTATTTTGATCCACGACTTAACTATCTAAATTCAACTGTGTTATCGCCAGAAGAAAAGGAGGAAACTCGAGTAAGTTCAATAATTGAAACATGAAATTAATTTGTCACTTGAGCGTTTAGTAGAATAAATTCACTAGAATAATTGCGATAAAATATAATTCTAGTGAATAATGTAATATTTTTCATGCTTTTCCAGAAATTTATTATTGCATGTAAGGAAAGAATTTGCAAACTGAAGGCCGCTCTACCACCTCCATCCCTAGGACTGGAGTCTGATGACATTGATTCGTCGGACCCTAACGATTTTGATTCTTTCCTAACATCGCTTCTCGGTGGTAGTCTACCAGATGCAAGTAATCATTCAACACAGTTTATGCAGCAGCTCTCTGGACTAGACTTAGAAAAGCATCAGATTTCCACATTCGACGTGTGGAAACATTGGGTGGCCCGTCAAAATTCGCATCCGGAACTTGCAGAAATAGCGTTATGCGTTCTTTCTGTCCCGTCGAATCAAGTGACGGTAGAACGAGCCTTTAGTGCCTTAGGGCTTATACTATCTGACTTGAGAACGAAAATCGCGGATGAATTATTGGAGGACATTTTAATCGTAAAACTTAACAAAGAATTGATAGAAAAAATTATGCCAAATCTTTACGATTGGAATAATAATAGTAATGTATAATGATACTGTTTTGATTTTCAAGCTCTCAATTTATTTACTTAATTCTTTCATCTCTTTTCCATTAGGAATGTGATTTTTTTATAATAGAATAAAATTATATTCGTTGATGAAAAAATACAGACCATTCATTAAAAATGCAGATCACGTCTATTTGAGTCGTTATATTTTACACTGAGATATTTTGTATACGGTTAAATTTTATGCAGATTTCCGAAGTAATGCGGGTTTCTCACGCAGATTTTCGAAGTAACACAGTTTTTTTTACATTTACGCATAAAATCTCAAAGTTACCCAGTTTGATTCGGAATTCAGAATACTTAAACTGAATCTCGAATCAGATGCAATGACCGATTCCGACTCGGATCGGTTTGAGACGATTAAACTGAGTAGCCGTGAATTAAAAATTTCCTGTTCTTGTTCCTCCACTTCCTGTATTGGTTTTTGAAATTTATGTATCCGTTTCTTTGCTTCCTTTACATGTTTCTGTATAATCTGTACCAGTTCCTCTAGTTTCTCTACCTTTTCCAGTACTCTGTGTTTGTTCATGTACTTGTTCTTGTATTATCTGTAAAATTTATCTTTGGATGGAAATTATCTCGAACACTCAGAAAATTAGAATAATCAAACGTTCTACGTAATATTAGGTTTTAGAAAAGTCATGATTGCTCGCAACAGGCGATGTAGAATGGTGTAAGTATTTTTCTCGCACAGTGAGAAGCATTGTCCTGCATGTTCCATTAAAATTAATCAACCGACAATTGTTTTTATTTCACTATTTTTTTCCAAATGGGTACCATGTACGCTTCGCAGATTTTTCATTCTTGCATTTGAAAAGTCTCAAAATGACCCAAGCTAAAAACATGAAAAAGTCAAAACAGTTTCTGAGCTGGTAGGTTAATCGTTTCAAAGTGTTAAACCTAGTACGGAATTGTTTGTTGTCACTTCAGCGCAAATAATTATAAATTTCGAAATACTCTGCAAAAACCGATGTAAAGAGAACAATATGCCCAAATGCGTATCCAATGGGTTGATAAATGTAGACCAATTGAAGATGTTTGGGATGAAATGAATAATTAAATTAAATAATAATTTTTTCACAAAGTTTGGAAGCAGCTTCGAGAAATACGCACGAATCGTTTCCCAAAAACACTTCGATATGACCTTCCTGTGGCAAAAAAGGTTAAATTTCTAAATTTATCGTTGATTTCTTCGAAAAAATGAGTACACAGTTTAATTAATGTTGAGAAACATATTGATTTATGGTCATGATAGATTTGCGAAATTACAAAGCCGAAAGATCCTGCGGAAAGATAATGTTACTGCAAGAAGTATGTTTGAATGTTTTAAAAAAGAAGTTTATTTGAAAAAGGGTGCTTTTACTCAGATGGGATGCTTCATACTATTTTCCCCTAATACATAACTTTCGTTTTTATATCCGTAAGCATTATATATATATATATATATATATATATATATATATATATATATATATATATATATATATATATATATATATATATATATATATATATATATATATGTATGTATATATAATATACTATGCACCAAACCTCTACAAATTCGTGCCACCATCCCGGCTGGAAATCAAAGCATTAGTTAACACTGCTTTTCAACTTTGCTCACTACTTAACCGCTTCCTTCCAACGAGAGTGCGGAGAAACAAAAAAGAATGCAGAAAAACCATCAGCATAGCGGACCAAAACTTCCATGTGTATGTCTCCATACACCGCGTGAGAACAGGCATAAAACGAATTTCAACGTTGAGCCTTGTTGGTGGATGTCTCTCGAAAGTTGTAGAATTTGAAAGGAGAAACTGTTCTTTGTGGTAAGCCATTCTCTGATTGAAGAGAGTAGAACAGCTACCGATGCGAGCATACGGGTACATCCACGAGAGAAAATGTCATGAGAGCTATGACATTTATATCCGCTGCAGTCACGGTAAAGTTCATTCGGCGACAGCTACCATTTGTGCGGTTTGACTGTCTGCTGTTTCGTGTCATTCTCCGGTACCGTTCGCAACCCTGGCTACAAGTGCCGCTAAAAACTCCTTTCGTTGTGACTGGGGAAGGGGACGCGAAGAACGGAAAAGAATCAAGATCATTCGCACACACCGTGTGCGGCATTACGCGGCCACAAATAAAGCCTTTTGTTTCTTCTGTTTTGTTATTATTCCGCTTCTGCAACCGGCCGATTTGATTCGTGTCCCGAGACCAAGTCCGAGTACGAGTACGAGTCCGAATCCACCGGGCAGGTGTCAAGGAACTCTTCGGCCGCACACACGCATTATCATACACCTTTCCTTTCGGAAAAGGTGCCCACCGCGGTTCGGTGAGTGTTTGTAAGTTTGTAGCGCTTGCCACTCGGATGGTTCTTTTTCAGGCGCAGAATTTCCTTCACCTTCCAGATCAAGTATCAAGTTAAGTTGTTCGTTGTTTAAAATTTACGACGCACAGAATGCAATGATTATACTGACGATAATGATGATGATGATGATGATGTCCATTGGTGGTTCTTGCTTTCGATGTGATTGTTGATGATGGGGGTTTTGGTGCTGTCTACTTAATACTTTGGCAGGATGAATACACGCACCTGTACAATACATTCAACCAGCCGGGGTTTGAGGGAAAGGGTAAAACGGGATCATCGGCCTCCCGTCTGAGTGTTTTTTCTTTCTTTCTTCAATGTGCGATGCAAATAGCTTCTTCTTCAAATTTGGAAGGTACTTTCAAACGTTTGATTTGATTGTTTCCACGCTGTATCGATGGAATGTTTGGTCGTTGATGACGTCAGACCCATTTCGGTTTTCTTCGCGCCAGAACGGAAGCGTTGGGTCATGTTGTGAAATTCGTGAAAACTGACTACTCTTTTCGGTAAGGCTGATGAATCACTTGTTGTGGTCAAGTTATTGCTGCTGATGTGGTATTTTTTGTTGTTGAATGACACGATTTTCTTCTTCATTGCCAAACAAACACGCTTGCTTCGATGGGTAATGATTGTGAGCAGTCTGCATACAATTTCTGTGCTTGATTTGATAGGCGCAGTAGACGAGTAAATGCGCAGTTTTGGAATTGTTTTGGTGCGTCATTTTTTAAACGATAGAATTAAAAAAATCAACTTCATTCCATATCGCAGCGTGCATGTGTGCATTTCAAAAGATATTCCTTTATCACTGTGTTCAAACAATCATTGCGTTCCTTCCTGCAACGCACGACTAGCAAAGGAGCGATAATTGAGCTAGGAATTGCATAGTATATATTACTAATGCAAAGCTTTATCTTGATTGGTACTGCAAATGCTTCGCCCCACTATCTAATAGCCTTGCGTGTTCAAATTTCGCGTCATTCTTTTGGACGATGATAGCTCTGTTATTTGTGAATGAGTTTTTATCCGCTAACCTCTAATTGACGTCTTAATTTGCTTTGGCATATTAGAGCTTAAGCAGTGTGCCTACAAAAAATAATATTCTAAAAAATGGATCAGGAATGTATTAATTTTATATATTTGGAAACCATCTGGTAGGTTTTGGACAATGTAAATCGAAAGAAATTAAGTCAGTAATTCCAGAAAAGGTTAGCAAGTTATCAGATTTCACAAACTCCGGTTTAGGTGAAACTTCGTCAAAGCGGAAACTCGGAAAAGAATAATTGTTAAAAAAAATTCTAAGGTGCAGAAAATCAATTGGGCACTTGAAAAAAATATACACCTAAAAATTTTATTGCTTTTCCAAGAATGAGAAAGTAAAGAAACTAGAATCTGATTTCTTTGAGTTTCATGTCTAAACGTTAGGGTGCCAATATTTTAGGGTCATTTCTATTTTCGTTAAGCGGTAGTGCTCAAAAATGTAAGCACCCTAAAAAAAAGTCCCTATAATAAGTTTAAACTAAATCGGCTATGGGTAAGGGGTGCCGCCTGGCGGTCAAAGTTTGAAATTTTTCGATTTTGAAAAATCACCATGAGGTTTTTTTTTTCGAGATAACAACAGATCTTCACGTTTTATGCAATACTAAGACATTTTGCATAAAAAATTTCGATTTAAGAAATCTCGCCTCAGAGTCGAGATTAAAAAAAGAATTTTGACGTTTCATGTAAGGGATTATTCATAAATCACGTAGACTCTCGGGAGGAGGGGGGAAGGAGGTCTAATAAAAATCTGCATTTGTCTTCGAGGAGGGAGAGGGAGAGTTATTTGTCTACAGACCACAATAATTTTTTTTATTGAAAAAAAATTAACTGCGAAATTCACTCAACTCAATCAGAAAAATTTTCCATCTGCTTAGCTTTACTCAAGATAGATTCGAAAAAATGCAGAAGTTCTAAATTTTAGTCTACTTTGTTTATGAGTGGTCCCTAATTCTAGGACATTTGGCATAAAAAAATCGATTTCGTAAATCCAAAATTTTTTCTAAGTTCAGAGTCGAATCAAAAAAAAATTCTGAATGACACTAGATCTCGACATTTTTGCGATTTTTTTTCCAGAATTATCGTTCGACAAAATAAATTCAAAAGTTTTGCATGATGAAAAGCATCATTCGAAAAACGTAATTTTTTCGTGGAAAAATATTGAGAAATCAGTCGGTGAAGAGGTATTTTCGAGAACGCTTCTTAAAAATCATGATTTGCGGTGTCCACTGTATCTCAGCGCAGACTAATCAGAAGTGAACAAATGAACGCAGCATAGTTAGAGTAGAAGTTTTTCTAGACCCCAACGTTTCTGTTTGATTTTTTAAAATTTTTGGCGGTTGTTCAAAGTAAAAACTACGATTTTTCACGAAAAAATCCGCCATTTTGTAGCTGTTAAACCTCCCCAAAGTAACAAACAACGAAAAGGAAAACGTTGGGGTCTGGTTTTTTATATGTAGAATATAGTGTGTGCAAAATTTGAAAAAAATTGATGCAGTAGTTTTTGAATGACGATGGACACGGACTTTCAAAACCTGCTCTCGAGAAAAACGCGTTTAAAGTTTTTTGTCTATAAAATCAAACAAACAAATAACATTTTCAAAAAATTATATTTTTGCCTTTCTCATATAGAAAGGTTATGCAATCACTGTGAAAACCGACTTTTGAACCGAGGCCCGGAGGGCCGAGTGTCATATACCATTCGACTCAGTTCGTCAAGTACGCAAAATGTCTGTGTGTGTATGTGTGTGTGTGTGTGTGTGTGTGTGTGTGTGTGTGTATGTGTGTGTGTATGTGCGTATGTGTGTATGTAACGTTTTTTTGCACTAACTTTTCTCGGAGATGGCTGAACCGATTTACACAAACTAAGATTCAAATGAAAGGTCTTGTGGTCCCATACAAAATTCCTGAATATTATTCGGATCCGACTTCCGGTTCTGGAATTATGGGGTAAAATGTGCAAAAAATTGTGAAAATAAGTGCACTAACTTTTCTCAGAGATGGCTGAATCGATTTTCACCAACTTAGATTCAAATTAAAGGTCTTGAGGTCCCATAAAAAATTCCTGAATATTATTTGAATCCGACTTCCGGTTCGGGAGTTATGGGGTAAAATGTGCAAAAAAATGAAAATATGTTTTCTAACTTTTCTCATACATGGCGCGACCGATTTTCACAAACTTAGATTCAAATGAAAGGTCCTGTGGTCCCATGCGTTATTCCTGAATTTCATGCGGATCCGAATTCCGGATCCGGAAGTATAGGGTAAAGTGTGTTAAAAATTGTATACCATCACTGAAAATGGGTAAAAACCTTTAAAAAAATTCTAAATCGACCTCAAATCTTTCCCAATTTGATGGTTTTTATCAGTAGACGGTCAAACAAACCGATTTCGGTTGTTCTTTAAAGAATCGAAGAAAAATTTTTTTTGCCTTTCTCATATAGAAAGGTTATGCAATCACTGTGAAAACCGACTTTTGAACCGAGGCCCGGAGGGCCGAGTGTCCTATACCATTCGACTCAGTTCGCCGAGTACGTAAAATGTCTGTGTGTGTATGTGTGTATGTGTGTGTGTGTATGTGTGTATGTTCGTATGTGTGTATGTAACGTTTTTTGCATTAACTTTACTCGGAGATGGCTGAACCGATTTTCACAAACTCAGATTCAAATGAAAGGTCTCCTGGTCCCATACAAAATTCCTGAATATTATTCGGATCCGACTTCCAGTTCCGGAGTTATGGGGTAAAATGTGCAAAAAAATGAAAATATGTGTTCTAACTTTTCTCATAGATGGCGCGACCGATTTTCACAAACTTAGGTTCAAATGAAAGGTCCTGTGGTCCCATACGTAATTCCTGAATTTCATCAGGATCCGACTTCCGAATCCGGAAATATAGGGTAAAGTGTGTTAAAAATTTTATACCATCACTGAAAAGAGCGAAAAACCGTTAAAAGTTTTCTAAATCGACCTCAAATCTTTTTAATTGATAGTTTTTATCAGTAGACGGTCAAACAAATCTATTTCGGTTATTCTTCTAAGAATCGTAGAAAAATAATTTTGAAGAATACCACAGTATTATATATGATAGTATGATTGATATGAGAAAGGCATCATTACACCACTAGGTGGATTAAAACAGGTTTTTCTTTTATAATTCACTACAACGAAACATTTCAAGAATGTTTTGAAGTCAATCGAAGTAGAAATCATATATATTAGTATATATATATATATATATATATATATATATATATATATATATATATATATATATATATATATATATATATATATATATATATATATATATATATATATATATATATATATAAATATATATATATATATATATATATATATATATATATATATATATATATATATATATATATATATATATATATATATATATATATATATATATATATATATATATATATATATATATATATATATATATATATATTAGAGATGGTCGGGTATCGGGTATTTTACCCGAAACCCGACCCGTACCCGTACCCGACGGGTTTTTGGTCGGGTACGGGTAAAAAATTTTATTTTCAATCGGGTACGGGTCGGGTACGGGTAAAAAAAATTTACTGCTTACTCGGGTACGGGTCGGGTCGGGTAAAAAAATTTACTACTCACTCGGGTACGGGTCGGGTACGGGTAAATTTTTTTTTCTGATCGATTACCCGACCATTTGTACTTCACATAAATATGTTTACACGTTGACGAGAATTTTTTATTGCAAAACAGTTGTTCCGAAAAATAAACAATTTGATTCAAGGGGTTTTGACATTCGCGCCTAGAACCAGACCTGAAAACTGGCATCTTTTTCCAGAAAAAAACATTTTTTTTTCATTTAAAAAAAACGATCAATCATAGTTACGTGAAAAGTTATGTGAATATTTTCCACCCTACTTTTTTATAACATATTTAATAAGACACACTGCCTTAGCTCTAAGATGTTGCGGTCAGACCCTACTTTTCACGTAGGTTTTAATGGACTGCCATTTTAAAGCTGTTTAATGCACAATCCAGTAAAAATTATTTGATTTATATATAAAATGTAGTGTAGTACTCATATCACATTTAGATACCAGAAAACTGTTATTTTAAATATTGGTTGGAGATTTTCAAAATTTACATATAAATCATTAGGATTCTACCCATAAAAACATGAATATTTATTTCAGAAAATCTGCATAGAAGTTCTTCTTATTCTTCACTTTTGGGTGGTGTCACCTCACTTGAAATGACACCGATTGATGGCACAGCAAGTTGAGCTATATTGCCAGTTCGATGTCAACATTTCATAAGGGCACATAAACCAATGAGAGTTGCTCTTTGTTTACTTTCTCTTTTGTGAATATCTCCTTAATTTTCACGTGTACCTACAAAGTATTCGTGTAGGATGAAAGATAATATCTCCATGTTTCAAACATTACCAAATATGTAACGAACGTTTGTATAATAACGCAGATATAGTCGAAAGAGAAAGTAAACAAAGAAAATCAGTCAATTGTTTTTAGGCCCTTTTTTTTCATAAATACGTTTATTTCATAGGCAATATACATAAGTTTTTCTTCGCCGTGGCATTCACAATACATAGTAGTTTAAACCTAATACATTTCGAATATCATATTAGTATGTTGGTACTCATTAGTTAATCTAAACACTGTTTTTATCAAGCGAGTTGCTATTTTAAATTACATTAAATAAAATACAGTTATTTTGTACATGATCTTATAACTATTTCAGGTTTGTTTGTATCAGTTCACCACTTATATTCAATATCCTATAGTTGGCTATTGGTTTAACTCATGGAAGAGAAAACAGTCTAACATAAAATAAAATTCAAATTGGAACTCCAATGGATTTAATGAAATGATAAAGAAGTTTCATGTATGGAAGGTCACGACAAGCAAGAATGTCGCGAACTGGGACATTGGATAGTCTACCTTGGGTACGCAAGGAATTTATTAGTTGAGATCTGACATCACGAAACTCCACGCATGTCCAAACAACATGGTCAATATCGCGGTAACCTTCGCCGCAAGCACAATGATTAGTCTCGGAAAGTCCAATTCGAAGGAGATGTGCATCTAACGTGTAGTGATTGGACATGAGTCTGGACATCACACGAATGAAATCTCTACTCACATCCAGTCCCCTGAACCATGCCTTTGTCGATATTTTAGGAATAATTGAGTGCATCCACCGACCCAGATCATCTTTATCCCAAGAAGCTTGCCAGCTGGCAAGTGTTCTTTGGCGAGACGCGCTATAGAATTCGTTGAAAGCAATCGGTCTCTCATAAATCTCACCCTCAATAGCACCACGTTTAGCTAAACTATCGGCTCTTTCATTGCCTGGAATGGAGCAATGAGTCGGAACCCAAACTATTGTGATTTGATAATTATTATTCAATATGACGTTCAGGGACTGTTTTATTTTGCCCAAGAAAAAAGGTTCATTTTGGCAAGCAGCGTTTGAGCGAATAGCTTCAATTGCACTCAGACTATCTATGAAAAGAAAATAATGGTTTGGAGATAATGTGACGATTACACTCTTTAGGCCCTTTTGAAATGTTGACGTCGAGTTAGTTTACGTTTCTTTTCACTGAAAATCTCGATACGTGACAGTCGCAAAAGTACGGGTGAAAATCTTTTCACGCGATATGCTCAAATTTTCACCGTGTTCACTCGTTGAGGGTTCCAAGAGAGGTGGAACAGAAGTTCAATGGCTGTAAAAACCACCAGCTCCCGTTAACATCGTTGGTGTGGGTTTGTGAGGCTTACAAAACGGGCATATTTGATAGATTAATTTAAATCAAAATCATAATTCATTTTGCTTTGTAGTAAAAAAACGAGCTTAATCCACCTAGCAGTGAGATGATACCTTTTTTTATCAATCCGCATGTGTTTTTTGCATTAATATTCTTTGGTGTTTTAGTTCTCAGGGCATTATTTTATTGACCGTCATTTCAAGCGGCAAATTGAGATTTTAATCACTCATTACCCTGTAATATTTAGTCTAAAATTGTGACAGTTGATTGAACATTCCATGAAATGTCGACGTAAGTTTCACTTCAGAGTTTACAGTTATTTAGGGTACTTCCAGAGCCGGTATTCAGGAACCAGCATAACCCAAACCAATTCGTATGGCCAAAAACGAATAAATTGCAATAGTTTTGAGTCCAACTTTCAAGTTTTTTGGAATTGTCACCTTCTACATCGGTTCGAATTTTGAAATTTGATCACTCTGTAATTCTAGAATCGGAAGTCAGAATCGGATAAAATTGACCAATTTTGTATGGGACCGTAAGTCCTTTAATTTGAATTTTCGTTTTTGAAATTCGAGTTGGCATTTCTTGAGAAAACGAGTGAGCTTTGAGAAACGATTCGGACTGGAACCAGAATTCGAAAATCGATGTAGCCGAAGTCAGTTAAATTCACCTAAGGAGCTGTACAGTTTACATTTGAATCAAAATGTTTGAAAATCAGTGCAGACATCTTTGAGAAATCGTAGTACCTTCTGAATCAAAAATTGAAAAACACTAAAACTGAAATAAGTTCATTTGGTTATGAATTATCCAAATCTGCAAACCCGATAACCTGATTAATTTACGTGGAATAGACATTTCTATACTAATCACCCTGAATCTTCTAAACCGGAAGTCGGATCTGAGTAAAAAGCGAGATGTTTTATAGGATCTTAAGGCCTTCAATTTGAATCTTAGATGGTTCTTAGATTCAATTTGAATCTTAGATCGATTCAGCCATCTACGAGAAAAATTAGTTATATTATTTTAAATGGATCCAAATGAAATTCAGGATGCTTGTTTGGGAGTATACGGCTTCTCAGATGAATCAGAATTTGTAGAAAACGGTCGAGTCACCTCCGAGAATATTGAGCGAAATTATTTGTCACACACATATTTGCTGATCTCGACGAACTGATTCGAATGGTATATGGGTGTTATGTTCTTCCAGCATTTATTGCTGTAAGTAGTTTAAATAAATTTAATCATGGCATTGTTCTCAACTCGGAAATGCTGCCATCATCTGGTTTATATATATCATATTCGAACGTTTATTATTGTTATTGTTGCCAAAAACGAACCGTGCTAAAATCGGTTCGAGGCAAATTACCATGAAAAAAGATGCTATACACAGTCTTTTTGTTACTTAGAAATAATTGTATGTAACAGTATAAAGAATCGTGTTTCACTTTGCTCAGAAAAATCGCTTTATCACTAAGTGCGTGAAACTCCTACTACTGGAATATGTCCTACCCAAAAATATCGATATCTCCGTTAAAAATGGACGGATTTTAACAATCTATGGCTTGTTGGATAGCTATCACCGTGCGGAATCTAAGTCTGAAAACACATTCTGGTTTCAAGGTCAATTGTGACAGATATTGTCAAAAAACTGAAAATTTTGACATAAAACTTCATATAACTCAAAAAGTAAACATCCGATCTCAAAACCATTCAATAGCGTTCTGGGTGACGGGGAGACCTTTCATTTGCGACTAGTTTGATCAAAATCGGTCCAGCCATCTCTGAGATCTCGACCTCTTAGTTGACAACACACATACGGACACACACACATACACACACACACACACGCACACACACACAGACATTTGCTCAGTTCGTTGAGCTGAATCGATTGGTATATGTCACTCGGCCCTCCGGGCCTCGGAAAATTTTTCGAAAGTTTGAGCGAATTCTATACCTATTTTTTATACTTATAAAAAAAGGTAAAAATGTAACCATAAAAAATGTCTCACAAATGTTCAAACTACTTACACCTCACAGTTCACCATTTTCAAAATTGAATTTTTCACACCGGGAATACACGTGAATTATTTGATGTTTGGTCAATTCACGTAAACGAACCGATGATACTCTATTAATTTTAGGGGATGTTCGTGATTTTTCAAGTGATTTTAATGTGAATTTTTATTTGTGTGTCAAGATAATGAGCACGCTTACTTGTGGTTCTAAAGAATTAGATCAAAAGTCGCACTGTTCCGTAAAAACCATACTTACCCAAAATTGAATACAACGGGTATTACGACATTTTGGATCAATAAGCTTCTCGAAAAATTTGAGTAGATATTACTCCCGTTTTGTTGACATTTGTAAATGAGTATAAAGTTCCAAAGACATTGGAAATCTATTCATGCTTCACAGTGTATTTATATGTACAAATGTACACAAGCATTTTAATGTATTTTACTTACAAACTAGAGCCTGATACGCTCTATCTAGCTCGCTATCTAAAACACTTTATTTATTCCATCCTGAATTTTGGTAAACTTTTTACTACTCATTCGGGTCGGGTACGGGTAAAATTTTTTATTTTTTATCGGGTACGGGTCGGGTACGGGTAATTTTTTTTTATTATTGACCGGGTACGGGTCGGGTACGGGTAATGTTTTAAATTTTTAATCGGGTACGGGTCGGGTACAGGTAATTTTTTTTGCTGATCACTCGGGTACGGGTCGGGTTCGGGTATAAGAATTTCTATACCCGACCATCTCTAATATATATATATATATATATATATATATATATATATATATATATATATATATATATATATATATATATATATATATATATATATATATATATATATATATATATATATATATATATATATATATATATATATATATATATATATATATATATATATATATATATATATATATATATATATATATATATATATACATATACATATACATATACATATATATATATATATATATATATATATATATATATATATATATATATATATATATATATATATATATATATATATATATATATATATATATATATATATATATATATA
This sequence comes from Malaya genurostris, assembly GCF_030247185.1. Taxonomy (NCBI): domain Eukaryota; kingdom Metazoa; phylum Arthropoda; class Insecta; order Diptera; family Culicidae; genus Malaya; species Malaya genurostris. Next base: position 293,260,228 of record NC_080572.1, read on the forward strand.
TATATATATATATATATATATATATATATATACAAGGATGGCTTTTATCGTATCAAAGAACGTTCGCTGGCAACTCATCAACGATTGAATCAGTGCCATCAAAGAGAGTTGGAAATCATCGCAACAAGAAAACCCCGGCATGGCTCATTTAACATAGAATCGACACCAGTGCGAGAGCGAATTTCTCTCGATGACATTTCTGAGAATCAAAGGTTGGCACGCCGCTGTGGGGATCTTCTCTGAAGCAACAAACGGTCGCTTATTCTCGTTTCGCGATCCGATTCTATACAGGCAGTTGATAATTGCGATAGAATCATTTTACTATTGCCGCTTATTCTAACTATGTGTATATAACCTTTGTATAAGTTCTGTCTATGAAAATGTCTGAGAATGCTCCACACAAGGGTAATAATATTGCAACCTAGTATGAGAATCATAATTATATTGCAACCTAGTATGAGAATCATCAAGTCGAATCATCGATTCGATTTTCAGCGATAATTGTCATTCTCTCTTGGTAAATTCCACACAGCACCAATCATTATCAGACTGTAATTTTTTTAAGAGCCGTGAAATACTCAGAGTATGAAGTGGAGCGAAGAAATGTAGAAAAATTCTCTCGCGGTTCATGCATTGAGAGACTCGAGTTCTTGTAGCATCTTCTACCGGATTGAAAATGTTGTATACAATATAGATAGCAATATAGCAGCTTCTGTGAAATTTTCGGCAATCACCAACACTATATATATATATATATATATATATATATATATATATATATATATATATATATATATATATATATATATATATATATATATATATATATATATATATATATATATATATATATATATATATATATATATATATATATTTATATATACTAGCTGATTCGTCGAACTTCGTCTCGCCCGTTTTTTTTAATTTATGTTTTCGGACAGTAGAATTGTCAAACGTTATGCTGTTAATGTATCTTTCCATTATTTTACTGATTACTTGGCTGCGATGAATTCATAAAAAAATTGTGAATATGTTAAAAGCTTTTGTTACGCAAAAATAAAGCGAATGAACCGCGAATCATCTTTTGAGTCAGTGCATCGAATAGCGATCTCTCTCAGACTATGGTTTCGTCATATGGAATAAAAAGTTAGTCAAAAATAACAGAGATGACTACTTTAAATTGATTAGAACAAATGTACAAAAGCTGCCCTCGCGACTTGTAGTTCGTCACTTCTCGCTAGTCTGGTGATATTATCTAATCGTGTTTGATGAATGTTCGTAGCGTGACAATCACAGGAGAAAATTTCCATTAACAATTTAGCGATAAAACTTTATTTTTACTTTTAATGTATGACTTCTGGTCAGTCAGTAACTATTTAGTAAATTTTTTAGTGTGGGGAAGTGTGGTGGGCAAAAAAAATTAACATATCAGAGACTCGGATGTTTCGCATCGCTAAGTTCGACTCCTCTAGTAGACGGTAGAAGTTCAGATGCGAGAAATCTTCTTCTTACTTAAATGAACCTTGTTACGTCGAATTTTCCGCACTTTATCTTCAAATCCTTACTCCTCCTTGAGTACTATGGTTAGTTTGATATTGTTAAAATATCGAATGATAAAAAGAGTAATTCTTGGACATTCGAAAGTTCAAGTTACCATTCTTTTAAATATTGTATCCATTAACTTTTACATGAACACTGCATTCGTTTAATAGTTTTATCAATAGTCATCTCATTAGTCAACACCACATAATTTTGTTTAGTACCCCACCTACAATTAATGAATGGTGGAGTTCGGCACTGAGAATCTATATCAGAAAGTTTTATATGAAAATAATGTGCAGTTCTTCTGTTATAGAGAAGTTAAGATGAGGAGTGATTGTACCAGTATGAAGCTTATCGTTCGAGTCAATGCATAAAATCTCACAACTAATGGTTTTCAATCCACCAGAATTTACCCGACGCGAACGAACTTCAGCATGCTAAATTCAAAGCAAACCTCTATGATTGATCTCATTATTTAAACAGCAGCATCTTATCATTGATTCGTACAAAAATCGTTCTATTTATAAGGTGATTTGTTCAACTCACGCCTACGATGGCCAACAATAAACAACTAACTGATTACATTGCACACAATGCATCTTCTGGTAAACAGTATCAGAACTTTTGATCATGTTTACGGTATAGCTAGAACACTTGCGTTCCATCATTGAATCATTTGGCAATCAATAATGTTGATACCCAATCAAGCACGTGGCTCGAAATGACGAACCACATGAATTCACACAAAACCACTCGTTGCGCGCCAAATGATTCTTTCAACGATCTAGTATTCTTTTCTTCGACGGCCCAACACTTATGCAACTCGTTATGCGCCAAACGCCAAACGCCATATATATATATCTATATATATAAAAATGCAGAGATCATTCTTTGTAATCGCATCACGTAAGAACGGATGGACGGATTGAGATGCTTTTTTTTTTGTTTGATCAGTTTGTACCCCCACCGGGTTCGTACATCAAAAAAATTAGGAAAACTTACCGGAAAAGTGGGAAAAACCAATAAAGTTATTTTGTATGGACAATGGAATTTTCCACTGAAAAAGTCGCCAATTATTGCTAGATCATTGATAGGTGTTTGGCGCATAACGAGTTGCATAAGTGTTTGGCCGTCGAAGAAAGGAATACTAGATCGTTGAAAGAATCTTTTGGCGCGCAACGAGTAGATTTGGGTGGAGATTTTACATGCATGATTGATTCGTCATTTGGAAACACGTGCTTATCGTGGGTATCAAAATCATTACTTGCCAAATGACTGTTTTAGCTATACCGTAAACAGAAGCACAAGTTCTAATGTCATTTACCAGTAGATGTAGTTAGATGACGATTATGTTGGCCATCGTGGGCGTGAGTTGAACAAATAAAATTATGTAACGATTTTTTTACGTATCAATGATAGGATTCTGCTGTTGAAATAATGAGTTCAGATGAAAATATATGTTCCTTGTATTTAGCATGCTGAAGTTTGTTCAGCCGATTCGGGTGAGTTTTCAAGAGTGGTTTACTTCAAAACGGATGGTATTCATGACATTTGTAAGGTGCTTAAGTCAAATCATTTCATTTTCCGAACTTCCGGATTATTTGACGAATTACCATATGGGAATCGTGAATATCATATCTGAAGGAGAAATCGTGGCATGTAAGAACCATTAGTTGTGAGATCTGCTGTTTTATACATTGGCTTTAACGATAAGAAGAATACTGGTATAATAACTCCTCATGTTCACTCCGCTAGAACAGAATATTGATTCTCAGGACTGAATACTAAGAAAAACGATGTGGTGGCTCGACGAATGAGGGACCTTTTGATACAATTCTTGAACGAATCCAGCGTTCATGTCAAAGTTAATGGACACAATATTTAATAAAACGGGTAATTTGAACTTTCGAATGTCCAAGTATTTTTCATTTTATCGCTAACTCGTTAATCGAAAATTGATCCTGTCATTATCCTGCTACGAACATTCATCAAACACGACTAAATCACTATCACTAGCGGTGAAGCAAGTTATGGACAACCGTTTAAAATTAATTTATTACTTTCGATAATCCCTAAGGATTTGCTATTAAATTTTCAAACGTCTTTACTACAAATAAGTCTTAACATTCAATGACAAACAACCATCCCCGAGGGCTGCTTTTGGAAAGTATTGTGGGGTCAATTTAAAGTATTTATCTTGGTCATCTCTTTTTCATCCATCTGTTAATTTGTTTATTTGTTTATTTAGGAGCAAGGGAAAAGCCTGCTGGAGCTGAGATTTTGGTTCTCCTTCTCCAGCCGGCATAAAACCTTCTCATCTTTTGTATCAACAGATAACATTTGACCAAATGATACATAACGAAATCTTTAGTTACCCTTATTTAAACTACAAAGCTAACTAACAACTATTCATATCGTCTAATTATGTAAATAAAACTAGCGGGAAAAGATTCGGAGATAACGGGTTTTAATGGTGTTACGAGATAAATTGAAATCAAATTCATCAGAGCAAGTATTGCGTATACGCGGCACATACTCGAAAACGGTTCATTGAAGCCATAGTTAGTTCTAGCACTAGGAATTCTGAGAAAGGGATTAAACCGCAAATTACGCCGAAGAATGTCAAAACTTAGCTGTTGTAGGAGATCTGCACTATCAATTCGACACTGGATGTGGTCCGCGACGAAAACAGCTTTTTGTGTATCACGGCGGACAGCTAGCAAATCGAAGTGTATGAGCCTACAACGAGCTTTCGTAGCTTGGAAGATTAAATGGATCTCTCCAGGGCAGGCGACGCAAAGCAAAACGAATGAACTTGCGCTGAACAGTTTCAATGCGCAGCTTATCAGTTTGGTAATATGGTGCCCAAACAACAAAAGCACATACTCCAGTGTTGAACGAACTGGAGCGCAATATAACGATTTCAGGCAGTATATGTTATTGAAATTTTTTGAGATGCGAAAGATGAATCCTAGCATCTTTAATGCTTTATAGATTCTATGTGATCTTTGAAACTAAGTATTGAATCCAATAACACTCCTAGATCCTTATTTGATGTCTTCCGTTTTAGTACAGCTTGCGAAATAGTGTAATCATACATGATCGTGGTTCGTTTACGAGAGAAGGAGATAACGAAACATTTGAAGGCGTTTATAACCATTCTGTTGACGTTGCACCAGTTAAAAAATACATCCAACTGCAAGACTGCAAGAAGTTTGAGTCTTTCAGATATTTGATGAGATGAAACAGCTTGAAATTGTAGGCGAATGATAGCTTCATGCATTGCATGCGAAATTTAGATCATTTAGATATAGCAGAAATATGAATAGTCCTAGATGGCTTCCAGATGAGGAATGCCAGAGCTCACGATGAATGATGGAGTAACGCAGTCGCCAATTTTCACGGTCATACTACGACCAGTCAGATATGATTCAATCAATCCATCATCCCACATGTCAAATCTTTAGTTTGAGAGAGATATACAATCTCTGTTCAATACACTGACTCGAAGGATGGATGAGATGGCAATTGGTGCATTTGTTTAGTTTTTGCGTAACAAAAGCATTGAACATATCCACAATAATTCATGATGTTGGATATGAATTTGTCGTAATTCGTTTATTGTAAGCCAAGTAATCAGTAAAATAATGGAAAGAAACAACGTTTGACAACTCTGCTGTCCGAAAACACAAATTTAAAAAAATAATTTCAGGCGAGACGAAGTTCGACGGGCCAGCTAGTATATATATAAATGCAGAGACCATCCTTTGTAATCGCATCACTTAAGAACGGATGGACGGATTTACATGATTCTTTTTTTGTTTGATCAGTTTCTTTCCCCACCGGGTTCGTACATCAAAAAAATTAGAAAAATTTTACGGAAAAGGGGGAAAAATCCATAAAGTTGTTTTGTATGGACAATGGAATTTTCCACTGAAAAAGTCGCCAATGATTGCTAGATCTACGATTGATGTTTGGCGCGCAACGAGTTGACATATGACTGTTCTAGAAATACCGCTGTAGGCAAAAGAAAAAGTTCTGATATCTTTCAGTAGTTGATGGATTGTGTTTAAGATGAATAATGTTGGTCATTGTGAATCAATGAAAAGATTTCGCTATAGAAGCGCTCTGGTCAAACTAAGAGAATTTTCTTGCCTTTTGCTTTCTAATGATTTAGATTACACAAAGCGCACATAATAAGTAGTAATTAGATATAACTCGCTGCCTCTCAATGCATGAACCGTGAGAGAATTTTTCTACATTTTTTCGCTCCACCTCATACTTTGAGTATTTCACGGCCCTTACCAAAATAAAAAACAGTTTTGCAATGATCGGCATTGTAAGGAATTTACCAAGAGAGAATCGCAATTTGACAATTATCGCAGAAAAATCTAATCGATGATTCGACTTGATGATTCCCATGGTGTGGAGCATTCACAGACATTTTCATAGACACAACTCGTACAAAGTTTATATGCACATAGTTAGAATAAGCGGCAATAGTGAAATGATTCTATCACAATTATCCACTGCCCGTATATAATCGGATCGCAAAACGAGAATTACTTCAGAGCGAATCCCTACAACAGGGTGCTAACCCGTGATGCTCAGATGGGTCATCGAGAGAAATTCGCTTTCGCACTGATTGCATCGTGTGAAGAATTGCTAGATAGAGTTTTTTGATACGATAAAAGCTATTCTTGCTGAGAGGAATATTCAAATTGGTAATATCAAGATCAACTTGAAATGTAAGCGTCGTCTCTCCAAACTTACCAAAAGTTCCTTCGTACCTAAAAATACCCACTTTATTAGAGCTCCAAAGTACGAGTGGCATTTTTTGGCAACTTAAACGTACAGAACAAGTTCTGAGAAAACATTATCGATGCTCAAAAGCTGTACACATCTTCATAGTAATTTTGGGTGATGTTTCTTTTTTGGGCTTATGCGAATGTGTTTCGTATTCCGTTAATTGTAGGTTAAGTAATCAGAAAAATGTTGGAGAGAAACGTTAACCACTTAGTCGTTTGACAATTCTGCTCTCCGAACACATAAACGCGAACAAATAATTTGTGGCGAGACGAAGTTCGACGGGTTAGCTAGTAATAAATGATTTTTCAAAAGTGTTAGACCCTACCCGCCCCTTAATACATGAACGAACATTTCCATAGCTACAACGCATGCAGGGATAAGACACTTGTTATTTCGATGTAAATGATAATTTAACTGAAACTGGAGGTAACCCGAGTTTAGTAAGGATTTGAATGATATATGTAAAATCGCAGATCAGCTTGTCTTGAGTTTATCTCAAATACTGTATTTTATTGCATCTGATAATTCTATATATGTGAGTCTGTGCAACTTATTTGTACTAAGTTCCGAATCTTTTGAAGCGTTTTATTCCTGGTGGGACAAGAGCTTGTTCAAATCGATACTGCATAACGATCCTTGATCTCTTCTATAAGATTTTTGGAAGCAAGATTAGACCAAAATATTATGTTCTACAATACTAAATCAATTTCTAACTATGCAATTAGGTTGCACGATTATTGTTTAGTTCAATAATAGGGTCTGAGGAATTATGCTGAGAGATAGTTCATTGTTTTTAGGAACATTTAATGAAGAACAAGTACCTATGATTATCAGCATAACACAAATTTATACTGAATCTATTTGCGCGCCACCGTGTTGCTCGTATGTGAATGGAGAATTCAGTACGTATTAAGTATGTATTAAGAATCTTTTCTGCTGAGTCTGCTTAGTTTTGGCCGCCTCATTGGCACTACACCGGTGCAGTGCTACACTGAGGCATGAATAAACGAACAAAAATGACGAAAACATAAACAGTAACCATTGACTACAATAAACGATTCCATTGCACAGAGCTACACCAAACTTTTGATGAGTGCTACACCAGTGGCATCGGTGCAGAAAAAGTGTAGCACTGGTGTAGTGCAATTGGTAAAAACGAACGGTTTCAGTGCAGCTTTCGCTACACCAGTGTAGTGCAATTTAAAAACGAAAACGACATTAGATAATCCTTATACCGTTTTCGTTTTTGAACCTAGACGCGGGCTACTCTGACTCCGAGTAAAACGAACACGTGGTACGCGCCCTAAACAACAACTCATGAAAAAAAGATAAAATAAACAAACTCGGCTGGATGCGTGGTGCGACCCGAGAAAATTTTCAGAGCGAAACTACGCGATTGGAGTCCAATCTAGAACGACCTCAGGTTGCTAAAACAAACATATCAAACGTTGTTTGGGCGACTCTGGGTCAGCTTTCGGGCTGTTCTGATCAATAAACGAAAACGGTATTAGTGTTATTCTTACGGACAACAAGATCGTTTTCGGAACACAAATAATAACACCGTTCTGTTTCACTGATATTATAATCACAGACTAACAGGCAGGACACTCAAACTGGATTCTTTAATCATTTTAACGGTCATTTCGAATATTTCATTAGTTGAGACAGTACTCGCATATGTCATGATTGCGCCACGAATGAATGAAACTTTTAGGTTTGTCGCCCTCTCAACTTTCCTGTCAGCCATGGGAAAACTAAAGCAAAAATGTATTCGGCATATATTTATAGATTTTCTTTTGTGCTATATTTCATACCTCGCAAATCGAGCGAGAGTTTGACATCATTCACTGCGACTGTCATTGGCTCGTGAAAACATAGGTCAATTCAAACCAATTTTTCAATAGTATGCAATTGAAATACTTAAACGACGTTACCGCATAAGTTTAAGTTAAAAGCGAACGATGTGATTATAAACGTTCAAAATTGTGACAGAAAAAGGTTACGCGGTTAGTTTTGCAGTTTTAAATTGACACCCAGCTTCGTATACAGCGATACCAACCCTACGGATTCATCCGTAGATCTACGGATTTCTGTCATTTCTACGGATCTACGGATGAATCATATGAAGTCTACGGATTTAGCATTATTTTACCAGAAATCTCCAGATCTACCATTATATCTCTATATATCAATGGAAAATAATTAAATAATGTTATATCATCTCCATTTTTTGTTTTCTTTCCGATTAGGATAGTAATAATGCATTTATAAGTCACCGATCAGTCATTGTTGGTAGCCTGCATTTGTAGATTGGAGCATAAAGCTGTTCAGTTTATGTAAATGTACGAGTGTAAGTGCGCTTGAAACCAAATCTACGGATTTGACCTCAAGGCAAAGTGGCATCACTGCTCGTATACTGAAGAGTAAGCAAAAGCAACAATCCAGCGAGCTAACGCATATAGAATCCAGTCATCACCTCACTGGACGAGCTGCTTGTTTCAACTGAGTAAAGAAATATTTTGCAACATATATTTATAGATTTCTCTTCATGCTACGCAGAACGATGCGCTGTTTTTATGTATGACGCGAAGCCTCCTATGCCGAACAAGAAAAGGACGTCTTCTTGAACAACTGGGATTGGTGGATGAAAACATAGGTCGATTCTAACCATTTTTTTCAACAGTATGCTATTGAAATACTGAAACGACGTTGCCATACATGTTTAAGTTAAAAGCTGCTGAATCAATTGGTTGTTAAATTATATCAATCCATCAACAAATGACTGAGTTATTAACGTTCAAAATTATAACACAAAAAGGTTACGCGGCTATTTTTGAAACTTTTAATTGACCCCCGGCTCCGTATAGTGAAAAGTAAGGCATTTTTAATGCCAAAAAGCGCGTAACTTCGAAAACCCGCGTAAAAATAGCATAGCTATACTATATTTAAGTACAATGTATCGTTTGGATGATTGTAATCTGTTACTGCAAGAGAAGAGAAGGTTTTATGCCTGTTGGAGAGCAAGTTTGACAGAAACCAATTGCACCGGACTTTTCCCTACTCCAAATAAACAAACAGATAAACACAATTCACTTTCTCTGAAAACTACCCGGCCGCTTGTAGAGCATTCAACAATCGTACATGCTTCACTATCTTACTATCATCACTTTTCAATTAACTATCAAGTAATTAAATCATAAATCAAACTATTTTCGTTATCAAATCATTGTCTCGTCAAACCGTTACCGTATACCCTCTTTCCATTCAGTAGTTCCGGTCGAGATACCAACTACCCGAATATAACGGTTGCAATTCATTTACTACTCGTACTCGGTGCTGTGTTTTACCTTTTATTGACTACTTCCGGAATAGTGCTTCCAGCCACAACATATCTGCAGTAATCGTAAATGCATAGGGTGTAGACCTATAACTATATCAATATTGATAAAAGCCGACTAAGGTGCGATACGAGTACCGGTACTTTCCATCGATGCACTAATTCCATCCGGCTTCATACTCTTGCGGCGGAACTTGCATCGTTCGCTCTCTAAACACGCTAAGACTGCGCATGGTGCGGTTTGAGCTTTACAGCTTATATCACTATCATATATCAAACCACAAATGATGATGACACAGCGAAACAGGAAAACTATGTCGTGACCCATTTTCGAGCATCTATAGTCGAGGTTATCACGTACGATGCGGGCTACAAAATTTACCACCTGTTTCAATGAAGTGTTCCAATGGCTGAAGGTTTTAACGTAATTTGACAGTTCGTCATCGATACTGCTCCATTGCAATAATTCTAAGTTCAATCACTCAACTCCGAAAGCCGGCGGAAAACATACTTCCCAGCACCGAGGACGCATATTTTTCAATAAACAATGCTCACGACCTATTTACAGACAAGCCTCCGCTCTCCCTGACCCGTTGGGCATGCGACCACAATCCGCATATGTCAGTGTTGACCTTAATTGGAAAACTATCATTACACTAGCCTCCAGGCTTCCGGCTTGTTCTCTCTACTCTACAACCACGTCTCACTCGTGGCTAGCGAGGCAGGCAAGCATTCATACCTCGGAGAACGAATGCATAAACATTTTGCTCCGTCGTCCGTCGTTCCAACACACATCGATACAAAGTACTGCTACACTGCACGGCTGCTTGTGACGATTCATTGAGAAAATGTCGACTCTGCGTCTTGTTATTGTGCGATGACCTCCACCATTACCAGATGGTCGGGCTCCAACTCACGGTGTAAGCATAGATCGATTTGAATTTCAAATCGGTTCCCTCCAAGGTTCCAGTATTCAGTTAGGTACCGCAACCACGAAAGGTTCTGTGTTTGGATGCCTGTCTACCCTACTCCAAGAGCTGGTACAATGTTTTCAATGCCCACCTGGAAATGTTGCATGATCACTTCACTCCGTTAGCCGTCTTGTTTTAAGACACCCGGTATATATACTAAGCCGGCGGTATTGAAAAAAAGGTAAAAACACACCAACCGAGCCAGCGTAAAGTGTACTCACGTAGAACTAGACACAAGACATAGAAAATAGACCTCATTGCGGAAAGTAGGTCAGTGACGAACGAATGAAGGAGTGAGTGTATGTCGAAGAAATGGAAACTCCGGTTTTCGATTCGAGCAAGATTTGAACGAAAAATAGCATGCTGCTGTTTGGATCGGTAATATTTTTACAGGTTGCTTTTTTCACAGTTTCATAAAATTTCATCATTGCTTGCAAAATTCACTTTCTATTTGCAGTTCATTTGCCACTCACAAAATTAAACCCAATAAATCATCGTGAGTGTTTGCAACCACGATATCTCTAAGCAACAATCGGTCGATTCTCTCGTTTTCTCGTCAAAGCAGTTGCTTTTCAAAGGCACTACTTCCATCAACGGCACTCAAAGGAAAAAAAAAAGAAATCGCAATCAATAATAAATAGTTTCAACCTAGACACTCGATCCCGGAACTTACTTCGAGCGGATTAAAACCCAACCCTCATGTGCTCATAAAGTGAAGGTAAACTTTAAGTGGCTAGACACTAGATAAATGTGTCTGACAGGGGGGCCCGGTCTGGCCTTACTGAGCTCAATTTTGACTCTAGGAGCGAATCGGCGAACGAATCGAACGAGAAACATCGCGTATATTCACACGGTTTTTACGGTTGACTTTGATGAACTAGCTTCGTAGTGATCGGTCGACCAGCTCCTGGAGAAAAATTTATTCAGCGAAGTATGATCTATGAAAGGTGATTAATCGAGTGTCCTTTTTTTAAACTTCCTTGGTACATTCGTTCCACATGTTGGTCATCTGAACCGCGTCCCACTTCTCTTAAGCTTCCACTTCCTTATTACCCAAAATCTCTCGATCGATGAAATCTACGTTATTATTGCGGTACCACTGGATGACTTTCCGGCTGTAGTGGCAACTCGTCAAATCTAACCATAATTTCACGGGACCTTCATGGGCTTTAATGAAAGGTAGTACGCGATTTTTGAGGCATTCTTCCTTGTACAGCTTCGAGTCCATAGTCTTATTCGTCACGAACAATTTGCTCCGCAGCTGCATATCCCTTGCCAAATCATCAGTTTTTTTTTGCAAATTTGTCCATTAAAGATAACTTAAACTTCGCAGGAACATTTCCTCGTGGCGTCGCCATGTAGAATTTTCGACCAGGAAGCTGTCCGAAATCCATTTTGACGTAGGTTTCATCGTCGATGAGCAAATATCCTTTCTACTTCGTCAAAATCCTTCTGGTACAATTTCTAAGCTCGAGTTTTGGTGACGAAACTATGCTTCAAAGTTCTGTTTGGTTGCTTGCTGGGTCGATAAGAACAATATCCTACTCGCAAACGAATTCTTCGAACGGTACTGTGAGCAGCAGCGTATTTTTGTGCGATTACATCATCTGATAGTCAAGTTTTTGTGGACGACATTGCAATTATAGGTGTGGATCTCAGAGCTGTGGAAGAGGGAATTGATCCTTTTAAGAGATAACCAGATTCACGATCATCATTTAACTTTTTTTTTTGTTTCTTACACTGAAGTAACTGTCTGTGTGTATGTGACAAATAATGTCACTCAACTTTTTCAGAGATGGCTGAACCGATTTTCACAAACTCAGATTCAAATGAAAGGTCTTACGGTCCTATATAAAGTTCCTGAACTTCATATGGATCCGATTTCCGGTTCCGGAATTACAAGAAAATATGTGCAAATTAATGAAACAATGCGCACTCGATTTCTCGGATATTTCTCAACCGATTTTCATGAACTAAAAATATAATAAAAGTTCGTAAAGCTTTCACAAACTAAGAAGCTAATAAAAGTTTTTAAAAAGTAGCTGCAATCTTGTATAATATTTTCACTTCTGATCTTCCAAATCTACCCGTTGGTTGTCAGAAATCGCTATTCTGCGACGACACAAGTCTGTTAGCCACAGGTAGAAATCTAAGAGTGATCTGCAGTCGCCTACAAAGAAATTTAAATATTTTCAGTGATTATCTGTCAAAATGGAAAATTAAACCAAATGCAGCAGAAACGCAATTAATTATCTTTTCTCAAACCAAACAATAATCACATTCTCAAATTAAATGGTTTGGAATTGACATGGTCTGACCAAGCTAAATACTTAGGTTTAACGTATGACAAAAAACTCACTTTCAAGGATCACATTGAAGGAATTCAGGCAAAGTGTAATAAATATATTAAATGTTGATATCCTCTTATAAACAGAAATTCTAAGTTCTGTCTAAAAAACAAATTGTTAATTTATAAACAAATTTTCAGACCAGCCATGCTTTATCAAAGTCTTGGCATTACATTCCTTCCGTGGAATTTGGCCTTTCTGTTTCAACAGACTTCGCAGCCGATTCTTAGCGTACAGAATCATTGCATGGCTAGTACTATGGATCCTATTGACACTAAGAATCCTTCCAGGTCGGGACTCGAACATACGACAGCTGGTTTGTAAGACCAGCGTCCTATACATTGAACCGTCAACCCGAGACAACCATGCTTTATGCGGTATTAATTTGGTCAAGTTGTTGTTCTACCAGGAAGAAAACGCTTCAAAGGATTCAGAATAAAATTCTGAAAATGATTTTGAAGCGTCCTCCCTGGTTTAGTACAAATGAGTTACACAGACTCACAATTATAGAACCATTAGATGTAATGTCACATAATATTACAAGCAAATTCCGACAAAAATCGATGCAATCTTCAATTGAATCGATTCGCTCTCTGTATTGGTTAGTAAGTTAGTATATAAGTTCCTTTTCCCCATTACACAATACAAGTAGTTTTAGAAATTTCCCTACACAAAAATCTCAGAATTGCGGAAGCAAATGATGTCTTCATGGTAATAACCAAATCATGTATATAATAGGGCTGAAAAGTCACCATTTGTGGCTGAACACCCAATTTAAATCTTAATAATTTAATTTTAACTCATATTCCAATAAATAGTTATTGAAAAAAAAAGTTTTTATGAAACTTACTGGTAAATTCATCTAGTTGGCAGATCTTGTTAGTAGGAGTATATATAAACCCAATTTGGGATTGATAGTCCCCGGCTTCCGGTTTCGAAAACACCGATAATAGTGAAGAAATACTCGAAAACCGGAGCTAACTTCGATTTCTCAGCAACGGTTACACTGATTTACACAAAGTAACTCATTCTAAACAAAACATAATTATTAAGCTCTTGGATCAGATTGCAGTTTGGTTTGCCGTCGTGTTGCAGAAGTGTATTTTATACCGCTTCAATGTTATTTATTATCTAATTCCAAAAGAATTCAACAATTAATACAGAACATAATAATGAGACTACTTTTTCAGTTATAAATAATCCTACTATTCATATTATTGTTTATAAAACTAGGTAAACGGTACTATGAATGATGTTCCGATGTGCGATATGTCTTACTATATTTATAAGCTTTAATTTCCTGCTTTTGTAGACTGACGGTTTGGATACGATTGATAAGATTTCAGAAATGTTTAAATCCATTTGATACAAACATTGCATTGAGGCGGGGCTGTTCGATGGAGTGATAATATCGGAATACGATTTGTTCTCGATACGAATTGGTTTTTCGGAATTCGATTCAGCTAATATATACTAAAATACTAAAAGGGGGCAAAAATATGCACTTAAATTTCTCATATGTGTCTGAACCGATTTCTACAAACTTAGATTGAAATGAAAAGTCTTACGAACTAAAGCTTGCCTAATTTAGAATTGGAACAAACTTTTGCTGATATTGTGGCACCCCTGGTGGACGAATTTTAAAGTTCTTGGCGCCCACGTGTCGGGAATTTTGTCAGCTTCACGTATGATTTTTGACATTCCGCAAATCGACTGTACTTTGTAAACAATCAACATAAGAGCCAAAAGAAGGGAAAAAATTGTGCACAGTTATTTGGAAAATCCATTGTGGTCTGCATTTAGGCTAGCTAAACAGCTGAAATTGCCCAGAAATACCGTATGGCGCGTTATCAAACGGTATAAGGAAACATTGACGACGATTTGGAAGCCTCGAGCCAATCGCCGGAGTAGAACTGTCGACCGGAAACTGCGTGGTAAGATTTTGAAGACGATTAAGAGGAATCCTAATCTGTCGGACCGTTATTTGGCCAGAAAATTCGGTGCTACCCATAGTATCGTGAGGAGAACTCGACTCCGGAAAGGGATCAAGTCGTATCGAGCTAGCAAACAGCCAAATCGGACCATAAAACAAAATAGTGTGGTCAAAATTTGTGCTCGGAAACTATATGACCAGGTGCTGACCAAGTTCGACGGGGGTCTTCTGATGGACGATGAAACCTATGTCAGGGCTGACTTCGGGCAAATCCCAGGTCAAAAATTTTACTTGGAAACTGCTCGGGGTGATGTTCCAGCCAAATTTAAATTTGTTTTTGCCGACAAATTTACAAGAAAATTTATAATTTGGCAGGGCATTTGCAGTTGTGGCAAAAAACGAAGGTTTTCTTTACAAATAAGACAATGACATCGGAACTATACCAAAAAGAGTGTCTCCAAAAACGAATTTTGCCGTTCATTCTATCCCACGACCATCCCGTAATGATTTGGCCAGATTTGGTTACAGGAAAAATTCGAGAATTCCTTCAAAACCGTGACGAATAATTTTATCCGTATTTTTTCTTAAAAGTATGAAGAAAACGCAACATTTGTATAAAAAAAGATCTTGAACTCAATAATAAATAACTGAAATACAGGACATTGTCTTTGTTCCAATTCTATCTGAAGCAAGCTGTAAGCAGAATGTTTCTCGCAGCTAAACTTTCAACCGTCCTATTGCTCCCAAGTAGTTAGGGCCCTTTTTATTCAAAAGTTTAAGGCACACTGCGTTAGCTCTAAAATTCCTAAGCCGTCAAGAGCCATTGAAGCGAATCTAACTAATTCGTTTAATGCGGGCGTTGATAATTGAATGACTAGTTGAATGTAAGACCAGGTACAAGCTCGTTTTTTTCCATCACGACAGCGCACGGCCACTTTTAATGACTCCGGTGAAAAACTATGAATGTTGTTATTTTTTTTCTGATTTATCGAATCCAAATCTGGACTTTAGGGCTTGATGCCACCTGACAACTACAGTCAGGGGAATTAGAAAATTTGCTCGACTCGTTTTTGTACTTATCAGACGAAATTTAAATTCAAAAGATTTGCCACAAATGTTATTTCATTAGCATACTCTTTCTGGTAATATTCGAAGCCGAAACAGTTTTATTTCAATATAAATTTCAGAAATATAATTAAACTAATGTCACGGATACCAAAAAATTCTTGTTGATGATAATTTGAAGAAGAAAAACAATTATGAGAAAATTTGGCAACTTTGTGAAACCAAATGAGATGAAAACAAAGCGCAATCAAATGAACTAAGTGAAAAACTTTCATCTCATATTCTTGAAGACTTTTATTGCTTGTCGGATAATTTTTGAAATTTTTAATCGTTAATTAAACAAGTGGCAAGTGAATATTACTAATTATATAGTCATTCAGAATTCAATAGTAGTGTAATTGTGCGAAATAGTGATCATGTTTTGAGACGAATCGATTAGTAGATATTCAGAAACATGACGAACTATAAATCTAGAGACGAAAATGTGTCCCAAATTGAAAAATTGAAAAGTGAGTTTCAAATGAAAAAAAAAGGTCACCGAACAGCATTTAAAACCATTTCTTCCAATAAGAAAGTGTGACAATAGCTTAAATAATCTTTTTAAAACATTTCACAGTTTGGTTCAGGTACGTTGTAAGATATTATTCATATACAAAGTAATGAGGTGAAGGAATGAGATGGAAATAGGAGCTCAGATGGCCTATGGCGCCCTTACCCTATATTTTTTCAATAGATTGCATTTGATACTAGCAAAATAAAATAAATTTCTGTTTCTAGTGTTCTCAAAATATCTTAAAAATTGATATTTTCACATATATTTTAGATTCTCATAGAATAATTTTGATACTATGATTAACAGAAGAAAATTATTTCAAATTTACTGAACATTTAAAAAAAATTGATATTTTCACAGAATTTTTGTTTCACACTCTACTAGGAATGTAAGCATTTTTGTTCAATAGATTGAATATTTCTGCAATTAAAATTTGTGCAAGGATATTTTTTTTTCATGTTTACTGAAAACTTTTGATAAAACCGTTTATTCACAGAAATTTTAGAATCAGAAATTTTACCGATATCCATGACTTAGCTAGCCTTACAAAGCACACATTCAAGAATTTTTTTTATATCAATTAAATTTAGTACCAGCTAAACTTTGTAGAGTGAAATAATGTGATATTTACTGCAAATCTCAAAATTTTTGATATTTTCACATGAATTAAAATAAAAGATTTGCACCTAGCATAAATTCAGAGGTAAACTTTTTTTTCTTTGTCTTTCAAATTACCACAATCTGTACGGCTAGCAAGCCGACACTTGTTTCGTCCGAGACGTCAGTTCAGACAAGTGTTTTGCAAGTAGCATTAACTTTACGTCTGCCTAGCGGTTTATGCTGAGCTGTCAGGTCGCGCTAGCAGTTCAACATAAACTGCTACGCACTGATGAGTCAATAACGAATTGTAAAACTGAACTCCGAATACTTTTAAAATTTTGGAATTTCCTCGATTGTTTTTGAGAGACTTTTCACGTTTCTTCGAACGGTAAACAAAAATGCATAATAAATAGCTTTCAATTTCTCATATGGGCCCCAAACTTCTACAATTAACAAAATTGTATGAAAGTACCAAAATTTTAGTACACATAAAATAGTTTCCATCCACATCGATTGGTGAACAAAAATGCCTAAAATGTTAGCTTTGATTAATCCGCAAATATCAAGAACATATTTCAGAAATTGAAAAATGTTTGAGATTTTTGGTGAATAATAAATTATTTCACTTTTCAAAGTTTGGCTAGTAAATTTAATCGATTGGTATAAACAAATCTTACAGTTCTACTTAGACATGAAATAATTATTGGTTGCAGTAATGGTAAAATCATGATCAGAAAAAAACTCATTTCAGTATCACTCGTGAATTAATCAGTTCAAGAGATTTTCTAAAAAAAACACCAAAGTATTGCTGAATAAATTTCGGAGTTGTAAAGTTACGAGCGCTGAACATTTTCAGAAAGGTTCAGTTTTCGACTGTTAATATGTGTTTAAAATATACTAAATGAGTGTATCGAGTATTTAAGAATAAACCTCTGTTATTTTCGCTATACTTTCAAGAGTAATGTGATTGCTCAAGCAGATTTTAATTTTGATTTGTTATTATTTCCTCACTTTTTGTATCATGATTAAGCCATAAAGTCAAAAAAACTTTTGTCGTAAGATGATTTTCCGCGATGTGTCAGCCCATGTGCTACACAGAAAACTAATCGTTTCGAATGAATTCATTCGTACCGTGGTGTTGTTTCCAGTTGTATAGTATGTATAGTATATGTGAATACCATTCATGAATCAACATCGCGTTGCACCTCTCGTCATCAACCATTGCCGGATTTCTTCAATAGACATATGAGCAGCTCTCCACATACAACTAATAGCAGGCCGAGGACAAACTAGTGAATCAAGCCCCGATAGTGGAATTCCTAAAAATTTGCCCTAGATTCGACAAGCGAGCAAAGTGCAGTATGTACGGAGAGAGAGTGTCAGTACGGACCACGCGTTAGTAGTTCCTAGACCGGCTCAACCACTGCCAAACATTGGCAAGCAAGCATATCGTGCGTGGTGTGGAGAGCACAGAGCATAGCTCGGGTTGGGGGTGGGATCGGGCATAAAAAATCTCGTCTGCTGCGCCAATCCAAGGCTGCGGGCAGCAAATATTTACCCATACACTTGCACAGCCGAGTTCGCAGAGCGAGAGTGAGTAAATAGTGATGCTCACCCGGCCTGACTTTGCTATGCGCATACTGGGGACGGCCGGTGCATAGGCGAGAGCGTGGCACAATTAAGAAATCGAGGTGTTCCAGTTTCGAAGTTTATATAATCTGCTTGTTGCGGTCTGCAAAATAAACCGTTCTCTCTGCCTCTAGATCTTAGGCGGGCACCGTGTTTATCTTTTCTCTTTCATCGGTTGTCTATGCCGGTTTCAAATAGGTAACTTGAATGGAATAACAACACCTTGGACTCTGATGGCGGCGTTGCTTCGATGGCAACAGCAGTCAGGTTGCCTTCCAAAGGTTGTTTCTGTCGTTGCTGAGCTGTGGACTCTGGAATGTTGTCCAATCTTAAGGCAGGATTCGGTGCTCTGATTAATAGACAAGTTGACTTTGTGAACTAGTTTCACTGCAGCAAGTTAGTGTTGAGCATTACTGTACAAATGGTTGGTATCACTCTGGATACCAACACGTCTCGGTACCGGTGGCATTGCTTTTTTCAGTTCGGACATGATAAATTTTGCAACTAGACCGTAACGAGTTTTGGCTCCAATCAGGCTGTTTGAATGATTGTATCAATTATCCGGAGCGGATTACAGAATGCTCTGATGACTCTGTATAATCAATTACTAATATTTTCTTCTCTTTTTTTTCTCATTACAGGTAAGTTCAAATTGAGTCTGGATCGCTAAGCAAGTAGGAGGCATTAAATAGTTTCTACTAACACCATGAATCGTTCCCCCGTTATCCAATTTCAACGTGACCGACCGGCACCAATAGCTTTGCGGTCATAACCGCATTTCATTTTCAATACCCCGTACACCGCAGGGTATGGATTTTTATCGTCGACGGGGGAAGTACCTAGCTAGTTAAAACTTGTATCTAGTAGGTACTTCCCATGAATCGAAACGGAAATATTCTTGTTGTGAAATTTACTTTGTGTTCATCCGAAACAATTAAACTCATAAACTCTGGAGTTGTAGTGTGTGGGAATGTTATAAATTTGAACGCAAATTTCTCGTGAAACATCTTTAAGCTCGACTTATTTTTTGAAATAAGCTAGTTTAGTAGTTAAAATAATGTCATCGTATTGCACTTTTTATAACCAAATGTTAAAAGTAGTATTCCGTTTTGATCTGATGAAAATACGAGCTTTTATTGAAATTACTTCCATTGTCTTCCATTAGCATCACTCTTCTCATACAAATAGGCAACGCAAATGTCAAGCACTTGGTTGGAAAAATGATGCCTACTATGTGATCTAAACACTGAAGAATGCTTTTGTGAACTACTCGATTCAATCTGAATCAATTGGTGTCAAAAATGAGCCAAAATTAGTGTCAGAAATTATTTCATAAAAAAATCATTAGACTGCTTTGAAGAAAGAGAAAGGCATTATCACACCACTAGGTGGGTTAAGAAGGGTTTTTATATACAGCTTAACTGGAGTACATCGTTTGCTCTAGTAGCTAAATCTCTAATTAAGGTGAAATGTAGCGTCATAAAATGCGCGCAAAATTTTATCCGCTTCAGTTGAACGAACCGTCGCACAAAGCATACCAAGAAAAACGGACACATAGAAACAAGAACTTTTTTCAATGATGAGCGCAGTGGGCTTACCTCTCGTTATATTGCCTTGTAAACAAGACTGGACGTAATGGATTTTTGAATCCTTCACACTTTGAATATATGCTAATTCAATCGTTATTGTTAGTGATTACTCTTACACAAGAGCTATAAATCATGAGTAATTATGAATTACTAACATGAGGTTATATGTATTTGTATTGACCAACTTGCTAACTATGTATATGCCTGTTATTTTTCAATGTTTATCACATTGTTTGTATCACGATAATACTTGGTTTGTATTTCATTCAGTAGCTTGTCAATGATGAAGTTATAGTTTTGCTATAAAAATTGCTATAATCTAAAATAATACCTGTTATACGATATCACACAACCAAGCTTTATTGCTTCAGCAACATCAATGCATTGAACTCAACAGAATTGGACATTATTAGCATTATAAATGACAGTTACTTAGAAAATAAACAATTTCTTACAATACCCATTTTATTGTATTCAACTCGTTTTTATTTCAACACAAAACCCAATGCTGCATAAATTCGCGTCATAATTTTATATGAATTTTTGCTCACGATATAATGCCACCGTGCCCACCGTGCATTTCTCACACCACCTCAATACGAAACAGCAGCGCGCAAGCAATAAAAAAAAATGCGGAAAAGTTTATGTAAACTTTTTCAAATTTCGGTTGTTTTAGCTAAAATTTTATAATTTTGAGTTGTATTTTCAGAATCTTTGTGAAATTCTGCTACAAACACTACTTTTCAGTTCTAAAATCATCCCCGTGGAACGGAACAGTAACCGTTTATACATTTCAAAAACCAAATACGGCTCGGCAAAGCAAAATTTCAAAATTCTAAGAATACTTAGTTATGACAAATTTGATTTCGAAAACTTAAGTGTTTTTGGTTTTTCGAAAATCGGTCTAGTTTTTGAATAATTGATCAAAAACGCGATATTCGCATTCCGCTACATTTCACCTTAACGCAGTTTACGATCGTTTATTCCACTAATTCCAAATTCAACGATTCTGTCAGTACTACGTGTGCGACTTTGTTATGTCAATCGAACTCCAAACCTGTTTCCTCGTTGACTTTCAGCATATCCCTTCTCATTCATTTTAATTTTGTTGCCGAAGCTCCCGGAATTCATCGTCAATTGAATAATCGTACCTAGTCACTTCAAGTTTTGCTTGCTCAGTTTATAGTGCCACCTGTTTCATAGTCTTCCTAGTCTTCACTGTGGGTGGTGACCAAGTGCGAATGAATAGGCATAAACATCAATTCGATAACACAAAACTCTCTCCGACCATAACGATAAAAAGAGGGTAGCGGTTCCCATTTGAGTTTTCAATTATCACCAGCAAGGTAAAATCGATAATTTCGACTATTTGAAATGTATTGAGATGTGTTTCGAAATAATAAAAAAGAAAACTGAAAGAGGGAACGATTAGTTTACGTTTATTTTGTATTTAACATTTCAGTTATCTTAACTGGTTAACCTTTTATCCATTATCTTGAACCAATTCGAATGTTTACACGAACCTCACTTGAAGGCCGCTCTCTCATTCAATTGTAAGAGATATTTTGTTGATTCAAGAGATAAACTGACGGTGGTTAAACTGAGCTTCGGTAGAAAGAGAAACGAATGATGGACGGGATGGTGCCCATTCGGTGCGACAGCGAAGAATGTGAAATTTACTGCAGTAGAGTGATCATCAGTGTGTTCACACATTCGATTTCAATTGAACTGAATGAAGTATTAGAGCACTGCAGAAGACACGGCAAAGTGATTTTGTTATACGACAATGTACCTGCAACGAAAGCATAACCGGCTCAGGATACAATCAAAGCACTTGACTGTGAGCTGCTACCCCACCCGCCGTATTCACCCGACTTGGCCCCTTCCGACTATCATTTGTTTTTATCGATGGGCCACGCATTGGTTGAGCAGCACTTCGATTCGTACGAAGAAGTCGAAAATTGAGTTTCTGATTGGATTGCTTCAAAATACGAACATTTCTTTTGACATGGTAACTATAGAATGTCTGAAAGGTAGTCGAGATGTTTAGAAACCAACGGTTCATAGCTTGAATAATTTTTCTTATTTTCCCATTTAAAATCAGTGAGGTGATACCATTTTTTATCAATCCACATGTGTGTAGAATTAACACGTCACAGTCGAACAATTATGTTGCCGAAAAGGAACCGTGCTAAAAACAAATCGAGCCAAAATACTGAATGCTGAATAGTACTGTATTCAATCTTTCAATCACTTTGAAATGATTGTATTAAACATTGTGTCTAATTTTGATCAGGAACGTCTTTTCATCGTGCTTCGTTAAAAAACCCGAACTATTGGGATATGGCGAAAGTCGATATCTCCGTAAATAGATGACGGATTCCTACCATTTTTCGATTCGATTGATTGGTATTACGAAATGGGATCTAAATTTGCCTCAATTTTATGTTTTAAGGATTAATTATGGCAGATATTGGTCAAAATTGGTTCAGCCTTCTCTGAGATTACCGACTCTCTATTTTGCACAACTTCAGTGATCCAAACACACACAACAGGAATAGCAGTACTAGCCCGTTTAACCCCCTTTACATCAATTTATTTTAAAAGTTGTACCTTTGGGTGAACTTTCTTTCGCATTCTGATAGGAGCCTAATTGCGGTTGATTCAATTTGATTGATGTTACGAAGAAAGACCTAAAAAAAAGATTACAAATATATTGTTGGGGTAAAACGGTATTTGAAACCATTTGTGATATTATTCTTAGGTCTTTCTTCGAAATATCGATCGATTTTCATCAACCGCAATCAGCCTCCTTTCGGAATGCGAAAGAAAATTAATCCAATGATACGATTCATGAATTAAATTAGGGTAATACGGGTTAATCAGGCTACTACTGTCACTTCCATTGGATTTAATTTAATCACACATGTTTTTTACGTAATATGAACCAATATTGATAGATCGTATTAGAACTGCTTTTGGATTGTAGATCATGTTCCAACTGAATATTAGAAAACTAGAAAAGAAGTGGGATAAAACGGTATAACGAGTTCGCTGCTGTCATTAAAACTATATGTAATCGATTTGTTAGACTTTTCTACATCAGAAACACTTTATTCTCTCTTCTGCAAGTACTTCGATTTAATGATATATTGTTAAACTTGAATACAATACAGTACAAAAAGGGATTTTGGAGTAAAATGAACATGATAGCGTTTCGTGCGGTCCTTCTGAATGCATGGATTCGATTTGACTAACCATTCTACACCAAAAAAGTGCTTTGTGAAGTTGTATCATGCCTTCACAAAAATCGTCACGTTTTTGGTCCATTTTTCTCATATTTCGAAACCAATCTGTTTTAATGAGTTCATGTATTTGACATGTTTTCTTGTAACAATATGGTCCACAAATTCTCCGAAGAAATGAATTCTCTATCACGCAATAACTGTAACGTCACTTTTAGGTGGATTACTGACAATTTTAATTATATCAAAATAAGGGCACAATTCCAATTAAAAATTTGTCTGAAGGAATTTGTTTGGGCTCCAAAATCAACCTCTAAAGCGCAAACAACAAACGCAACGCACTGAAAGACCGAAATCAGCATTTTCTCGAAAAAATTATTTGATTTTAGTTAGTTATTTTTTTAGACAACTAAAAAAATCTTACTTTTGCTAATTTATATTTTTTAATTCTCATTCCCTTAATAATAATAAAATATTAGTTGAAATGGCTATTTTTTTAGTTGAATTCACCAATTGAACGTCATTTTTTAGCTAAGGCACACTCCTTTTCCATTCAAATAATTTTTTTAGTTGAATTAGAAAAAAAAAGTTGTTTTCAACCAACATGAATGGTTGAATTGGATTCTGCAATCTGCAGCTATATGGTGCACTGTCATCGAAAAAAAAACATTAACACCGTAATGACTACTAGCCACTAGATGGCACACTACTACCGAAAAGAATTTTTCAGTCGCGCTTGGCTTTTCTATATTGGCAGGTATAGGTACGATGTCGTGTTGAAGGAAGAGACATAAACTTCTTTTTAAAAATTTTTCTTCTAAACCGCTGTTTTCTTCATTTGAATTCGCGAAATCGACTCTCTCACTGAAAACTTTGAGCACTTGGAAAATAGTCGCTTCAAATTGCAAACCAATTTTGAATAAATACACTTTCCACTAACAGTTTACGGCATTTTTATATATCGGTTAGAAATTTAAATATGGATATATCGTAACAAATGCGTAAAACATCAAAACAATTTGCAAGCAGTTTCAACAGTAATATCCTTTTTAGCTTTTTAGTGGATTGTTTTGCTTTGACACTTCTAATGAGTGTTTGGCTTAAAAGTTTGTTACCAAATTCATTGTTTTCTTTGTGCTGTCTTTCAGCAATGATGGTGATAGAGTCAAATCACAAAATTAGTTGTCAATTTCGTGCTGAATTGAAATATTGCTGGTTTGTGTCCAGGATATTCGTCAACTAAACACATTCTCTAAAAACAAGAGTTTTTTTTTCAGCAAAGTAAATTCTGAATTTCAACTAATTTAATAGTTATTTTGGAAATTTTGTTGTTAAAATCAACTAATTCAAAAACAGTAATACGAATTAGGCGCAGAGCTAATTTCGGTCGTTCCGTGTGTAATAGGAACCAACGTGCACTGGAATAAGGGGGAAAAGTCACTTTCTCCAAAAATATCGATATCTCCGTTAAAAATGGAAGAATTATACTGATACTGTAAATAAAAATTATTCCACCTATCAGTGAGATGATACCCTTTTTTTATCAATCCGCATGTGTTTTTTGCATGGACTTTCTTAGGTGTTTTAGTTCTCATGACATTATTTTAATTATCGTCGTTTGAAACGGCAAATTGAGATTTTAATCACTCATTACCCTGTAATGTCGAAACTGCAAATCGTATCGAATTTCAATCTTAACGTGTGACAATCGATTGAACATTCCATGAGATGTCGAAGTAAGTTCCACTTTAGAGTTTTTCGTCATTATTTATGGTACCTCCAGAGCCGGTATTCAGGAACTAGCATAACCCAAAACGATTCGAATGGCCATAAATTAATACGCCAAACAATTTACATATTCTATATCGGTATGAATTTTAAAAACTCATCATGTTTAATTCCAGAATCGGAATTAAAATTTGGGGGTACATTCCGAATCCAAAAACGAATACCGCCTAAACTGAAATAAATTTATTTGGTAATCGACTATTCAAATCTGCAAATCCGATAAACCTGATTAATTTATGTGAAATGGACATTTTTATACTAATCACCCTGTATCTCCTAAACCAGTAGTCGGATCTAACAAAAAAGTAAGATGTTCTATAGGATTTTAAGACCTCTCATTTGAATCATAGATGATTCTTAGATTTCATTTGAATCTTAGATCGGTTCAGCCATCTACGAGAAAAATGAATTGCATTATTTTAATTTCGTTTCACATATAATCCTGGGGTTCCGCAGTCAGATGTCGGATCCAAACGTAATTCAGGAACCTTGTTTGGGAGTATACTACTTTGCATATGAATCTGAGTTTGTAGAAAACGGTTGAGCCATCTCCGAGAAAATTTAGTGAAATTATTTGTCACGCACGCATTTGCTGATCTCGACGAACTGAGTCGTATAGTATATGGAAGTTTTGTTTTTTCCTGCAAGTAAGTAAGTAGTTTAAATCAATATAATTATGGAATTCCTTTCAACTCGAAAATGCTGCCATCATCTGGTTTACATATGCCATATTCGAAACATTATGTTGCCAAAAAAGAACCGTGCTAAAATCGGTCCGAGGCAAATTGTCATGAAAAAGGATGCTGTACACAGTCTTTTTGGTACTTAGAAACAATTGTATGTTACATTACAAAAATCGTGTTTCACGTTGCTCCCAAGCCTTGCTTTGTCAGACAGCGCTCAAAACTTCTACTGCTGGAATAGGGGAAAAAGTCGCTTATACAAAAATGTCGATATCTCCGTGAAATCTAAGTCTGGAAACATATTCTGTTTTCAAGGTCAAATGTGACAGATTTTGACATAAAACTTCGTATATCTCAAAAAATTTTGACATAAAACTTCGTATATCTCAAAAAGTAAACATTCGATCTCAAAACCATTCAATAGTGTTCTGGGTGACGGGGAGACCTTTCATTTGCGAATATTTTGATCAAAATCGGTCCAGCCATCTATGAG
Source organism: Malaya genurostris (assembly GCF_030247185.1). NCBI lineage: Eukaryota > Metazoa > Arthropoda > Insecta > Diptera > Culicidae > Malaya > Malaya genurostris. Next base: position 293,286,816 of record NC_080572.1, read on the forward strand.
ATCTCGACCTCTTAGTTGACAACACACAAACACACACACACACGGGCATTTGCTCAGTTCGTCGAGCTGAATCGATTGGTATATGACACTCGGCCCTCCGTGCCTCGGAAGAATTTTCTAAAGTTTGAGCGAATTCTATACCTATTTTTTATATACATAAAAAAGGTAAAAAGGACGGATTTTAACGGTCTATGGCTTGTTGAATAGCTATTATCGTGTAAAATTTAAGTTCCAAAACATATTTTGACAGATAATGAAACTGCCGGAGATTGTTGATAAATAGAATTAAGAGCAGAGGACCCAGATGGCATCCTTGGTGGGCACAACAACAAAACAGTGTAGAACTCTGCATTGCATCACCATATAGTCGCTTCTCAATTTTTGTCACTTAAATTACATACGTAGCTCATAAGTTTCGTTATATTCGAATGTTTTCTGACGAAACCGTGTGTTTCTGATATTTTTTGATACACTACTCTTGGATATCAGAGTTATTTCAGCAGTTCTCCATGCACTCGGAAAGACGCAGACGGTGTAATATTTCGCAGTGGATTATCAGCATACAGAAGAACTGCTTGACTATTACTACGATCCTACTGACACTAAGAATCGTTCTTACTTGTGCCGTGCCGTGAACATATGACATTTGGCTTATGAGACCAGTGCCTTACCTCTTGGACCGTGGACAAAGACACCACCCTGAACCCCATCTGTCTTCCATCTGTCATATTGGCTCTGTGCAACGTTTTTTTCTTAATTGAAGTCTGATGACTTGTTTCCCCTTTTCTGAAATCGCTCCATAGTTTTATTGTTTCTAGTAATTTTAACCACATATTAAAGATCGCTCGTTTTTCATTGCCGTTTGATCTAACAGGAACCGTCAAGATTCACTGACCTTGATTATAGACTTCAACACTGACCCTAACAGTGTCTGCCTCCGTCCCATTGCAGTCACCTCATCCTGAAAGCTCAACAACGTGCTCGCTCGTGTTCGAACAGCAGCAACAGCAAACTGTTTATTTATGCAAGCCCAGCACGGCCTTATCAAAACAGTAAACACAGGCTCGTTTCAAGAGCGTTTCAACAAACGAAACCTGCAAAATGTAATTCTGTTATTGGCAAACTGTTCTTGAACAGCAATTGATTGTACTTTATTGAAAGTTTTGTTAACCTTTTTAGATCACGGAAGCATTTGGGACCTACTTTCTTTAGTTAACTTTACAAGTGCCGTAACTAACCAACCGGACATTGCGGCACGTGCCTGGTCCAAAAGGGACCTGCAAGGTGAGCACACACCATCCATCGTATCCATCGGAATCCATGTGAATATATTACCGTCACCACAGTTTCAAGCGTCTGCCCGATTCAACACGAAACTCATGCAGGCAAGTTCACTTGCACTTTTTCCACAAGCGCACTTCATACCGCGCTGGCGGCGAACGATGGGTGCTTCTGTTTTTGATAAATTTATTGTTATTGTTTACGGGCTGTGTAAGCCACGTTGTAATCTACACGCGCGGTCAATTTGTTTACAACTTACCGACGGATGTCGCGACGCTGGTGAGAGAACTGCGGGAACTCGGGAACGGACGCTGGCGGTTAGTTGTGTGGTGGTGTACTGTTGTAATACAGTGCTTCGGTGCAGGGCTTGGTATGGTGGTTGGTGGCGGGCGGAAGCAAAAATAATTTGCAAGCACATTTCCTTGCTGCGTGATAGTTTTAAGACTACTCTGCAGTAAGTTTTGCGGAACATCGATTGTGTAATTGATTAAGGGATTTTATGAAACGCACTGGCATTCTGGATTAGCATCTTTCAATCAGCTGAGTTTATTTACTGACAACGCTTAAAATATTGTCCGCACTCAGACTGAAGAAACTAATTTCTATTCACTAACACGTTTTGCTTAGTACTTGAAATTCACCGTGTTGATGCATTCTGTAGACATAATTGAATACCTATAGTGTTATTGCTATTGAATTCCAGTTAATTACCAATTGTCATTCTAAGTGCCATTTTACTTAGGGAAGTCCTCATGAACCGGGTGAAATACCAGACGCTCGAAACGTTTATTTCATACTTCACACTAGAGCAAAAGCGTTTACAATGATGACTAGAAACGGTTGAACATTCATTTGCACCGATCACAAATATTTGTTGGATCTTGGATTTTTTTCCTGGCTTCCTGGACTCTCGAGACTATCTTCCGTGCTTCCAGATAATGCGATACGTGCTGCTTGATGGCATGTGGGAGAGTCATTCGGTTTACATTATACATCACCCGAAAAGGTCAAATCATTCCGATACCGATTGTGATTGTAGTTCGTGGCGGTTTCTGAGTGAATTTGCACTATACTGCAATAACTATAGTATCGTGCGGAGAATTTGATTAACGCTGCTGTAACATCTAGTGGTTTGTGTGCATGAGAAATGTGTCACTTCCCTGATAGAAAAAAAAATACTCATAACTACCCGATTATGTAGCGCACAACACGTACATGATACTGTGCACGCGCCGGTTGAAGTTCAAACTACCTGTTGCTGGCATCATTTATCTGTAACCGTTGCAAAAGTCTCTCGTCGTCTGGAAGAGTGAAGATGGCAGTTACGGCCTGTTATCTAGATGGGCAAAACTTATAAGTACACGCGGCATAAGTATACTATATCTGTACCTTTGCGGCGAAGTCACATTACATATTTTGTCATTTTCACTAAGTAATCGAAAAATACCACGTACATTTGCAATTGCTTTGATGCTTTTGTCAACAAGTTTTCTTAGGAACTCTGTTCTGAGGTTCATAAATCAATCTTTATTCAAGAAGTACAATTTTAGGTCAACAAAACGGGCGTTGACGCTATCATCTTTCATTTGTCTTTATTTTAAATCAATTCCAATTACGATATTAAGACAATTCAGGATTCGACGAAATGGCTTTCGGTGAAATGGCTTTGGGAGAAATGGCTTTCAGTGAAATGGCTTTGGGAGAAATGGCTTTCAGCGAAACGGCTTTCGGTGAAATGGCCTTCGGCAGAACGACTCTGATCCCCACAGGAGCAATGCACTACTCATAAATTTTGTCACGAGACGCAACTGCTTTTGCACAATTCTATTACAGTGCGAACTTCTCAGCTGGCAAAATTGTATTCTGTACGCGCAGATAGGCAAATGGAACTTGACAGATTTGGATTCAATGAATCTTTTTTGAATTGATCGCATTCGTACCTGATTGGTCGTATGATAGCTAAAATCGGAGACTGCACAGCTGCACCTATTCGAGCTAACTCGGGGGTACCTCAAGGCAGCCAGCTTGAACCCTTTTTATTCTTAGTTTATTTGAACGATTTGAACCTTTCTTCGATACAGTGCTTAAAATTATATTTCGCCAACGATTTTAAATTGCTTCATCTTATTGAAGATCACGAAGATGCAAAACCATTTGAATATTTTCTCCTACTGGTGCGACCTCAATAGAATGGTATTGAACCCATCAAAATGTTCCGTAATTTCTTTTAGTCGCAAACGCACAATCGTAGTATTTAACTATGCTATTTTCGAAACAGTTCTCAAGCGAGAATCGACTGTGAAGGATCTTGGAGTCCTGTTGGTTACTTTGAACGCACCAAAAAGTACTAGTGACTGTTTGCTTCGCAATTCGGCTCAAAAAGAACGTGCTGCTATTACACACACATGACATTTGTCGGATTGACGCTATCTGCTTTCTGTCAAAAGTTACGGTGGGATGCCGGCAACCGAACACCTTCCCCTACCAATCTATGTTATCTATTTATAATTTTGAAAGACAAACAATATCATGAGTGAAGAAAACAAAAACACCAAACAAACTTTTTCCCAGACGCTAGATGGAGATGAATAAGAAATCACGTTGCCGCAAACTTAAGAAAATATTATAAACTTAGCGAAGCATTTATCGCCGATGATAACGCAAATAGGTAAATAATTTGTTGCTAATTAGTTACTTCCGTAATTAATTAGTAAATTTATTATGCTTCGCTCACTTCATCTAAGTTTTGCAAACTACTCACAAAAAACAACAAATTCAAAATTACCGTAACTAAAAAGCAATGAACAATTTCGGTTTATGTTTTTAAACTTATTAGGGAGGAGTGAAAAAAGTTGAAAAATTGAGCAAAAATCTCAAAACCACCGTTATTATTCAGAAACAAATTATACACTAGGTTTCGATTTTTTCTCAAGCTTATTTAGTAGGGATGCTTAGTAAATGTTCATATGAACTATTTGAGAACGAGGTATTCGAAAACACAAAAAAAAAATAATTTTTAGGCTTACTTAGTAGGAACACTTCGTTAATTTCATATGAACTTAGCGAAGTACTTAAAAAAATTGAGCAACAAATTTTAGATTATCGTAATATGTTTACAACAAATTATTCCTCTAACATCGTTATCATCGGCGATAGGTGCTTCGCTAAGTATTGAATACCAGATGTGGAAGTTTAAAAAATCTAATAACTGAAACATACAATAAACTCCTGCAATTTTCGCCCCACGACATGGAAACAGGTACCCAGTGAATTTAAAATTGGTTAAGTTGTTTTTCTCACAAGACCATCATCTAGGCTAGTCCTGTCCGAAGAAAAGGCCGTAGAAATTATCAATCTCCTAGTGGACCCCGGCCCTTACCATTGAAAAGATCTCTAGTTGGTCATATAAACATTAAAAAACCATCAATACAACCTGTTTACTAAAACAATGTCTGGCCTCGATTGGCGTCACCCGGTAGATACGTGTTCACTTACAATGCCATCACTTTCGCGTACATACAACATACAATATGTAATTGATGATAAAATTACAATACATTTTATGGAGCTTTTTCTTTTTTAACGACTAAGTAAGGAGTATATCGATAAGTAGTTAGCAACATTCAAACAGTTATTACTCTGAAATGGCTTAATTTTTTGCAACGTGTTTTGCGGTGACATATTTGTTTATATGGTTTCGGTACGGTTTATCGTTTCAATGATGAGTCGAATTGATCCGGAAACGCGAAAGAAAATTCTGCACACTTGGTGCTCAGAAAGTGGTGTCACGTACAACGAAATTGCAAAACGGGTGAAAGTGCACCACACCAGTGTCAAAAATATTATCGAGAAGTTCGGTAATACCCTTTCCATGAAGGATTTGCCCCGATCCGGTAGGAAAACGGGTCCCAGCCAACCCGTCCGGGACTTGAAAGTGCTTGAGTACATCAGGAAAAACCCATCGGCGTCGACGCGGGATTTGGCCAAGCAGTTCAACACCAGCATCGGGATGATTCAACGGATCAAAGTTCGAAACTTCCTGAACACGTACAAGAAACAGAAGGTGCCGAAAAAGTCCGTGGTACAGCAAGTTCAGGCCAAAACAAGAGTGCGAAAACTGTATAACCGGATTCGACAGAATAAAGACGGATTCATCCTGATCGACGACGAAACCTACGCCAAGGAAGACTCTCGAGCGCTGCCCGGACCGCAATATTATACGAAATCGGTGTACCAGGACCTGGATGACGCTGACACCATGGTGGCGATGGAAAAGTTTATTCAGAAGATGTTGGTCTGGCCAGCAATTTGTACCTGTGGTTTGCGGTCGTCGATTTTCTTCACGAAGGGCACAATTAACGCCAAGGTGTACGAGGAAGAATGTTTGAAGAAGAGAATGTTGCCACTGTACAGAAAACATTAGACTCCTCTGGCCGGATTTGGCTTCAGCCCACTACGCCAACCCCGTTCTACAGTGGTTGTCAAAAAATAATGTACAATTCGTGGAAAAGGACATCAACCCACCTAACTGCCCGGATCTTCGGCCAATTGAAAGGTATTGGGCAATTGTCAAGCGGCACTTTCGGAAGGAAGGTACAGTGTCCCAAAACATGCAGCAGTTAAAAAAAACTGAACAGCTGCCACCAGGATAGTCACAAAAGTAACTGTGCAGAATTTAATGAAGAATGTCAAGTCCAAAGTGCGAGCGTTTCACAGAAACTAGAATTTTCTTCAATATAATCAGTGAAATGCATAAAAATTAATTTTTCTACAATATATCGAAAACTGATGGCAAAATATGTTTTTTTTCGCTTTTTTATTCAATAATCAATGTTGCTAACTACTTTTCGATACATTCCTTATAATAGTCAATATTTCTTTTTTCTTTTATGCGATATTCACCTAACCAGAGACTATTTTTGTAGAAATAGAAAATGAAAATTATAGAATGATAGTACTCAAGGAAGAACAAGGATCTGAATATATAGAACGGAAAGGTGAGACGTGACAGAGAGTCATTTAAGCAAGCAGAAATCTTTTAGTAACTGAACTTTTACCTTCTACCAGAGGAGTCGCATTTTATGAAGCTGGGGTAAAAAAATGATATAAAGACCGTAACTAGCAAGGTATAAAAAAAACCAATACAAACAAATAAGAGATGTAACAACAACACATTTTAAGTTTACAATAAGATATGAACTGTGAAAAAAAATAATAGCATTGCTGACGAATCGCTACTTGAAAACAATGGTAACAAGAGACGCGGACAAAGTGAGCTCACCACCACCTCGAAGAGTATTATTTCATAGAAAAATAAATTCCTCTGAAATAGACTTTATAAGCACATTTAGTTTTCATCCTTAACATCTCTGCATAGAATTTCTTCGCGCGCTCCTGTTTTTCTGTGACAATTGTAAAGATAATAGTGCGTCCAAGATAGGAAAATCCATCAACCGATAGAATTTCATTGGTTTGCGTACACTGGGCCTACCAATTCGCGCTTCGCAATGAACATTTCAATCACGAAACTATTGTTCAACTTTTACTCATTACAGTAGGCTTAACTTTCGATGAACTTCAGCAGCTAAAGATTCTTTTGTACAAACATTCTATTCCAGTGCGAGCTTCTCAGCTGGCAGAAGCAACGATTATCGCAGATATTGTTTACTGTACGCACAGATAGGCAAATGATTATTGATTCAAAACATCGTCTTAAATAGCAGTACGAGTAGGACAATTTCTTCATTACAAATTTCCATTTCAAGTCAATGATCATTTTCATGCTTTATAGTACATTCAATCATAAACACAATCATGTGATTAGTGTTAGGTCAATATTGCTTGCATGAAAACATTTTTAATTAAGATATGGCTCTAACCGATAAATCTTCCCAGGATATATCAGCGAGACTATAGAGTTTCTCGTGAACTTATTTGACGGATAACATTTAATCTACCCTTTGTCCAGAGAATCCAGAGTGTATTTCATCATTATCGTGGATAGCGCTTAGATTGCGAATCAAATGTTATCATAACTATCGGAGTAATCGACCGAGCGCAGCGAGTGATAAAAGATAAATCAAATAGTGGGATCCGCACAAAATGTGCCCCTAATTGAACTAACCTCCACGACGTTGTTCTTTGTCTGATATGAGGCAACAGTAGCTCCTTAGCTTCACTGTCATATAATCTAATCATTTCAAAGATATTTCCCGTTCGTTCCGAGGAACCAATTTCTCACCTTTTACAATCTCATTCAAGGATTTTCCAGTTTCGCAAAAAAAAAGAAGAAATAACGACCAGTATAGATAAAGCTGGCGTTTTAGTGTGGTACTGAAACGGCCAGAACCGGTCAAGGACGTGACAAAAAAGGTACATTGGCATGTGCATTCGCACTTTCGGCAATACTGATAACGCACCGCCAGTAGCCCTGATAAGTTTGTTGACTTCGACTTTGGACAACGCCAACTGGACGGCAACGAAGAGCTGCTACTGTTCCTATCAACAGGTGAATATCAGTTGCCTGTCCGATTGGAGCGAGTTCTGGCGACTTCCGTGTTTGCATTTCTATTTCGAACTTTTCGGAGCAAACGATCGGACTTTAAAAAAAAATGTCATTTAACTATATGATTATCGATACGGTTCAGTGGACGAGTAAAACATGGGCAGAAAATTTTTATCAAGAGCTAATACCGCTTACCTGTAACTCCATTGTGTTAGGTTCGTTTAATGGAGGCGTAATTAGTTTATCAACTTATTTAAGTTGCATGTCAATATGTCTTTCGCTGCAGAAAAACTATGAACAAACAGGAATTGAAAAACTTGCCGTGTGTAGGCCGTCTAGAGCCTGAATCAGTGGCTCAAGGCACAAGGCTCAAATCAGTTGTCATATGTTCGTTCCCCGATCTGGATAGATTCTTGGCATCAAAGGATTTTATCTGTAGACACAAAAAAAAATCAGCTACGAATTCTGCCTAAAACAGAAGGTCAAGTTCCACAACAGAACGAAGCGTCAAGACTGCAGGTCAGCTACGACGGTTTGCACACCCACACCCACACTAGCATACAAACACTGTCTACACATTCACAGTATGCAGTTGTCGCAAATGCTACGGGCTATACCACGCGATTGGGACGGGAGATGTTCGTAAGATTTCCTTTTACCGCATAGCAAGCGATGAACAAAAAAAAACTCGACCTCAAAACATGACTCCCATCGGTGCCAACCTCGATCGGAGGGGCGCAATGAGTGCGCTGTGACGGCCTTAAGAGGTCGAACTCTCTGCTACCGCAGTAGGCCTTTGACGGTTTTCCTTTTGATGGGAAATGAAATCAATAGATTGTGCATTCAGTTTTCAGTTTTGCCGTTATGCGGGTAACGGTGGAGTTATTGGTAAGTTCATTTTCGATATTAGTTTTCAAACATATACCTATCTATTCTCGAACCAAGGCAAAATTTTGAATGTTCTGTAACTATCTGAATGAGTTTTGAACATTCCGTACAATGATTATTAAGCTCAGTTAAATTACATGCAATGATTATTTGTTGTTTTGAAATCCATTCAGTATTCCTTTGATTGGAAATATACTTCCTCGAATAAATCTCGTCATAAGCTTGTGTTTTTCAGAATGAAAATGTTAGTAAAATAAGAAAACTATTCTAAAAATGTTAATCTAGTCTTAAGGTAATGGTTTAAATAAGAGTTCAAAACTTATTAAAACGACGAAAATATAATGATACTCTCAATTACGCTTGTATATTGGGAAAATATCTAACTTTTGGTAAACACGCAGCGTATGGTAACTCAAAAATCGTTTTGTTTTGACGTGAATACGTCTTACTTTACTATGGGGCGCTTGTGGAAAAATGGGTAGAATTTAATCGTAAGTATCTCGAATTGTACTGAACGCAACAAAATAATTCTTTCTCCATACTATCGAAAATATGATCTACTGATCAGCAATTTAAAATTATGTTTTCGTGAGATAAGTTTGAATATCTCAGAAAATTAGGGTTTCTCAAACTTTTGGGAACGGGAACAATGACGCAACGCATCCCGCTGACTTACCTTTTTCGCACTCGGACGACAGTTTCTAGGAAATCAGGCAATATCAGTCCAGATGTTCAACTGGACGAGTATGAAAGATTAGGTTTAAGGTTTAGAATTAAATTCTGGAATACAATTTCAAATGTAAAAATTAATACCTTAGAACTGAATTATAACTCTGGATCCTGGAACTTGATTTTTGGGACTGGTTCTCTTACTAGATATTGAAGCTGAATTTAGTGCCTTAATTTAAATTTGTTATTCAAATCCAGAAATTCCGGAACCAAATTCAAATCTGAATTCCGAATCTAAATTCAGTTTGATTTTTTTTTCCTACACTCAGTTTCAGAATTCATTCACGAAATTCAGGTTCAGCAATCAGAACCTGCTTGCTGGAATTGAATTCGGAACTTGGGTTCTGTAACTGAATTTTTGTTGAGAATTCAATTCTAGAATTACAGACCCGAATGACTTAAATGACCCGAGGTCCTTAAAAAACAAATCTAGAATTAAATTCGAAGCCTGGATTCTAAAAACGAGCTCAGCTCCAGAATTCTAGAGCCAAAGTGGAATTCTGACTTAGTATGTTAACAGGTTCCGAATTTAGCTCTTAAATTCAGTTCACATATCATTTCTTTTTAATTCCATTCAAATATTTCCAAAGAACTGGGCATGTAAATCGGCAAAATGTTTAATCAATCATACTTTTGTATAGATGCACCGTTGCAATTGTGGAAGCGAAACAGAAAAAGTTGCAAAAATCGAACAATCAATCATGAATGATGATCGATATACGAAGCATGTCATCTTTCTTCCTCCAGTTATGTCTGTGACTTTACCCACTCGTCTTTTTACGTTTCGAATGAATGAATGACTATGGTCACTCGTATGGTTTGCAACATACCCAACTTCATGAAATTACTCATCAAATATTTGAAGAACATGTTTGATATATTTTTATGAGATGGTTTCTAGAGAAATAAAATCTATCTAAAAAAAAGTTCAGCTCGCGGCAATAAACATCATACGAGGTCTGTTCAAAAAGTTCCCGGAATTTTTTAATTGCGCGCGTCTGGAGAGTCCGGTGGTCAATTTTTTTTTATTGTGCTGGTACATATGTCCCTAATGTATGGTGAAATTTTCAGCTGTATTCATTGTTTACATTCTGTCTTGTAGCGGCTGGTGTAGACGTGTTTTTTTGAGCTCGGCGATTTTTGTTAGTCTAAACAATGGAAGAATTGAAGAGTCAAAGAATTTGTATTAAATTTTGCGTGAAAAATGAAATAAAGTGTAACCAAGTGTGCGAAATGTTACAGAGAGCCTACGGTGAGTCTGCTATGAAAAAAAACAAGTGTTTACGAGTGGTATAAGCGTTTCCAAGATGGCCGCGAAGACGTTGAAGACGACGAACGCTCCGGTCGACCCAGCACGTCAATAATCGATGAAAATGTGGGAAAAGTGGAAAAAATGATTATGGATGATCGCCGAATCACTATTAGAGAAGTTGCTGATGAAGTTGGCATATCAGTTGGCTCATGCCATCATATTTTTTCAAATGTTTTGGGCATGAAACGAGTGGCAGCAAAATTCGTTCCAAAACTGCTTTTTTTGTGATTTTTTGGCTAAAAACAAGACTTTAATCATGCCCCAACCTCCTTATTCACCAAATATCCCTCCGTGTGATTTTTTCCTGTTCCCAAAGTTGAAGAGACCCATGAAAGGACAGCGTTTTTCATCGATTGAAGAGATAAAGGCAGAATCGCTAAGAGTGCTACAGAGCATTACAAAAAGTGACTATCAGGGGTGTTTCGAAGACTGGAAAACGCTGGCATAAGTGTATTATATCTATGGGGGATTACTTTGAAGGGGACCAAATAGATGTAGACGAATAAACAAATATTTTTTTAGGAAAATGAGAATTCCGGGTACTTTTTGAACAGACCTCGTATGTTCTTCTTAAGTATTGAAAGCAAGGATGGCTTCTATCGTATCAAAGAACGCTCACTGGCAACTCTTCACACGATTGAATCAGTGCCATCAAAGAGAGACGGATATCATCGCAACATCAAAAACCCGGCATGACTCATTTAATATCGAATAGACACCAGTACGAGAGCGAATTTCTCTCGATGACCTGTCTGAGAATCAAAGGTTAGCACGCTGCTGTGGGGATCCTCTCTGAAGCAACAAACGGTCGCTTATTCTCGTTTCGCGATCCGATTCTTTACAGGCAGTTGATAATTGCGATAGAATTATTTTACTATTGCCACTTATTCTAACTAAGTGCATATAACCTTTGTATAAGTTGTGTCTATGAAAATGTCTGTGAATGCTCCACACAAGGGATTTGAAATATTGCAACCTAGTATGAAAATCATCAAGTTGAATCATCGGTTCGATTTCCTGTGATAATTGACAACTTGCGATTCTCTCTTGGGAAATTCCACACAGCAACGATCATTATCAGACTGTAAATTTTTTTAAGGGCGTGAAATACTCAGAGGATGGAGAGGAGCGAAGAAATGTAGCAAAATTCTCTCACGGTTCATGCATTGAGAGACTCGAATTCTTGTAGCATCTTCTACCGGATTGAAAATGTTGTATACAATATTGATAAATATCGAGCAGCTTCAGTCAAATTTTCGGCAATCACCAACACTGATTGAAAGAATTTTTCTATTGAAAGGTATTCTTCTTGACGGAATGCTCTGGAAACATGCTTTGCCAGAAACTATAAAAAATTAACTCATTTTGATTTGTTTTGCGAATTAAATGGAATCTGGCTTATCATTCATTTTACTTCATTTGAAAATTTTCTAAATTTTTGAAGTGTTGTTACCCTCTGAATTTGTCGAAAATGAAATCTTCCAAATTAGTTTAAAGTTGTGTTCCAAGTAGCAAATGTAACTTTTTTCAAACATAGAATCGGTTGTGCAACTTATCATTGTTAATTTTCACAATACTACCGAAAAAATCATTGTAGAAAAACTTTGAGTACATCTGCACAACTCACAGCAGTAAATCACAAACTTGTTCATCTTGCACTAGCAGTTATAGAAGTTCTGCAAAGATTTTCACATCGTCAACAATTGTGCAACTTATCAAAAATGTTACTAATGGATATGCGCAGAAATTTCTATGAATCTCTTGTGAAAAATATGTGAGCGAAATGATACTCTCCGCAAGGTAAAGAAAAGATAATTCGAAAAAAAAAATTTTTTGGTCGTCTCATAAATGTTTTGGTCAGTGTATGCAGCTTTCTTCATTTTTAGAAAAAAGTGACATTAAATTCAAAATTTGCAATTCAAAAAAAGTTGTTCAAGATCTGTTTGAAATGAGTTCAAAACTTACAGAACACATGAGAACAGTATCATAAAAGTAGCAAAAATGCAACATTACATACACAATGAAAACAAACTCAATCAGACAACTTGTATATGGTTTGCTCTTTGCTGAAATAATCACTTTTGAAAGATATTGAACGGAAAGTTAAGTTCATCAAAGCTTTTTTCGTCTTCTGTTGCTTTAATTTTTTATCAATTACCCTATAGTATTTCCTGTTGTCTGGAAATCTTCTCATATGGTTCCCAGTGCACAAAAAAGAAGACAGGAAAAATATCGACAACTCTCGAGTCATTACCTTACTTAGTGCAATTTCTAATTGGTCGAACTGGTCTGGTCTGGAATCTGGAACCCATTTTTAATCACTGTAATCAGTACATCGTAGAAACTCAGCACGGATTCATGCCGAAACGCTCAACCGCTACTAATCTATTAAGCTTTACGACGTTTATAACAGATGCTATGTCAAATGGTCTTCAAACAGACGTTTTATATATGGACCTCTCCGCTGCTTTTGACAAAATAAATCACGCTATTACTATCGCCAAACTGGACCGACTGGGCTTCGGTTTCTGTGGACTGAATCGTATCTCTGCAATCGACGGTTGGCGGTTAAGATAGATGATAATGTATCTAATGATTTTTTTTTGCTTTTTCTGGCATTCCATAAGGTAGTCATCTCGGACCATTAATTTTTCTCCTGTATTTCAACGACGTGAATTTTTTACTGAGAGGTCCACGATTATCATTTGCCGACGATCTTGAGTCTCGAATATTGTTCGGCGGTATGGAACCCGCAAAGTTAAATAAACTAAAATAGATGATTACATCAAGGTGTAAGTTATCTTGAACTAAGTTTTTGGGAAAACACAGTAGAAAAAGATTTATGAAGGGAATAGCTGAAATTACATTTACGAGAGACGAAACTCGACCCGTTACTTTCCTATCAGAGGAAATAGCTCCACCTAGTGCACTACTCTAAATGTGGAACTCAAATCAGAAAGCAGCCAGACTGAACAGAACATCCGGCATACTTTCCGTAAGAAAACAGTACTAAACTGACAGGTCTTCGTCGTAGTGATAGTTTCGGTCAGCATCTCTTCTTCGATTCCCAATCCTGCATACATAGCCAAACCTTTTTTTCTTATTCGAGAGGGGAAAAAGTTGAAGCCTCTACAATCTTCTCACGAAAAATAGTTCATTCACAGGTCATATTGTTTCATTTTCATGGAATACAACTCGAATCTTGTTCACTCAGTAGATGTACTCGAAAAAAATAGTCTTGAAAAATTAGTCTCATATTGTTGTGGTATGATATAATGTCACCATCAATAAAGTCTAAATATTTTCAAAGACCTAACCAATTGTAGATAAGAAAGAAATGAAAATGAAAAAAAATCCTCTCAAGTAGAGCTTGAACATGAAAACTATTTGAAGTGAAAATGTTACACTGAGGTCTCTGTTTACGCGGGGAATACGTACCGCGTAAAAAAAAACGCGTAACCTCGGAGATCCGTGTAATAATGGTAATCTAACCTTTTTTTTTTGAGTGTCAAAAAGTAGACTTCAAAAAATTTTCGGGATAACACCAGATCTCGAAGTTTGATGCATTTCTAAGACAAAACAAGAGAACCGCGTAACTTCGGAAATCCGCGTAAAAAAACCGCGTAAAAAGCCGCGTAAAAGGAAACCACATAAAAAAACGCGTAAAAAAAGACCCCAGTGTACTGTGGAGATGCGATGATTCTTATCTAATTGGCAAGCTGGCATGTTGCAGGGTTGCCACATTTAAATCTGCATTTTTCAGAAGAAAAATGTGTATCGGGAGCTCATAAACCTGTATTGAAAATCTGTATATAGAAGTGATAAGAAATCAAATCACATTGGAATGAAAAAGTCTTTAGAACCCAAATGAAAAGAAACCAAAACTTTTCTTAGTCTGAATTTTATGATTTTGTAGTTGAAAAAACGCTGGAAGTTGTTTTTGCGTTGGAGCCCCTCGAAATAATGATTTGACGAAAAGCTTTCAAAATCCAATCTGAAAGTGAAACTTAATCTGATTGATCAATTGGCAATCTTTCCTTTTTACTACCTTACGTTATGGCCGAGGCAATCATCTTTTCATCTTATCAGAAGCAATTTTTGAAAGCATAAGCAATTACGCTACACTAGTTGTAAATAGAAGTAAGCATAAACAAATCTTTATTAGCAGATAGAACATCTGTATTTACTGTCCTCAACATACTCTTTTATATTTAATTTTATCCTCTTTTTTAAATTAACACACAATCAGGATAATGTTTTCACTTTGAAAAAATAATCAATACCATTATTAAATATATATTAACTTGATCTTTATTCAATTTTTTATCCACGCTTTCAAAAATCTGTACAAATCTGTATTTTTTGCCAAAAATCTGTAATCTGCATATACAGAATCTTGGTCACAAATGTATCTGAAAAATCTGTAAAATGCAGATTAATCTGCATATGTGGCAACCCTGTGTTGTAGTACTATTATTAATCTTACTTATGCAGACTTAAATTAGATGCCAACTTAGCTTGGTAAATAATGCTTAATCCTGTCTTTCATTCCATCGTTCGCTTGGTAAAGACATTTGTAATTTATTGAATAGACGATAACTCATGGTATCGTTCAAAAATAGTGCATTCTCATTATTTGAAAATACACTGAAGTTTTTTTTATGCGAGTTTACGTACCGAATAAAAAACCGCAAAACTCTGAAAATTCGCATAAAAAATCGCACAACTCTGAAACTTCGGATAAAAAACGGCATAACTCTGAAACTTCTGATAAAAAAACCGCAGAAGGGAAACCGCATAACTCTTAAAATTCGCATATAAAAAAACGCATAACTCTGAAACTTCGCATGAAAAAAACCGAATAACTCTGAAAATTCGCATAAAAAGTCGCATAAAAAACCGCATAAAAAGACCTTAGTGTAGATAATAATGTTTTGAAATCCCACAAGTTAAACTAATTGAAAAAAAAACTATTGAACCAATTTTCATTTCTCATCAGTAAGAATTTGAAAATGGCTAATTTTAAATCCTTACTTGATCACGGAATTTCATTTCATCATACCGACTGAGTACTGGAGCTTGATCAACTTATTCACACTTTCACAGGAAATATACGTTGACTTTTGTGAGAAGAAAGAAAGTCCTAGACCTTATATCTATCCAAACCATAAACTTCACGGCATCCATGGGTAAATCTGATTAGTCGTCATCCTTCCATTAATCAGGTGAAGCAAGGCATCATTGGTTATTGGGAGAATCTGATTATGACATTGTCGTCTACTTGCCAGACTCTTTCATCCTTTGAAAAAAAGAATCTGTTTTTGACGTTCAACATAAAAATTTTCCTCGAAATGATTGATCTGAACTTCTGAACTATTGTTACGTTTCGACATAGATCACTACAGCCCACGATCTTTCCCTGATAGCATGGTGAACAGATCACGATGTTCAGCTCATCAGCATGAGTAGGCCGATAGTAGGTTAATCGTGAAATTTGACTTCCGTCTATTATGCTACGTTGTTAGAAAATAGTTTCGTCTCACTTCGTTCATAATTTTCCATCATAGAAACAAAAAGTAAACTACAACAATTAACCATAGTGACAAGTTTAATGGGTGAATGACCCAAGCGAAACAATCAATCAATCAAACTGACAAATTTGACACATGAAAAATGACAATTTGAAATTGTCGTTGTGTCATGGTTTGAAATGTTTGGGGGAAAAGAATGGTACATGATTATCCTTTTTTTGTGAGTGAAACTTCGCTTAATGAGCATGAACATTTTTCATCTGCATCCGATTCTCAACTATTGCATTAGTAGTCACTTTTTCCTGATCCGGGTTGAACAATCTCAAAATCGTCTGTATTCCAAATTTTAGAAGAAAATTTGAAAAAAAGAAGTCATCAGGTGATTATCAATGAAATTTCATTGACCGATCAGTCCAGACCTAATTTACATGTCATATTTGAAAAATCCACACAACACAGTGTTAGAATTTTATTAGTGTGGAACTATCAATCAATGATGTCCCATATCCGAATACCAACATCCTCGAGCTTTACACACATTCGCATCACAGCTGAGCGCTTGCCACACGCATCGGCCGTCGTTCCTCATCGTCATCGTCTACCGAAGCTCTGTCCGAAACTCGAGTTCAAGGTAGTGCAAACTTTATATTTTGACGACGACGACGACGACGACCACAACCACGGCGATTATTCCTTCGTCCGTTTCTTTATCATTTCCTAGGGGGGCGATGCAGAATGATTTAGTCTACGGTCTAGTTCTGTCTCTTTCCCCCATCGAAGAAGGTTATTCAACACTGTTCGGTTAGAGTAATTGAAATGTGAGAAGTTTACGGTTGCTAGAATTATCAATTATTCTTTAAAAATATTATCTCACACGAATTTCTGCGTTTCTTAAGACATTAGAAAATATCAGTTTGCTTCTGAAAGATGTTTTGACAAAACGGGTTTTCAGAGTTTTAAGTGGGAAACTAGCATTGCGTGATACGATTGCCTTCCCCGCAGCATTGTAGAGTTCGATTCCTAACCGCTCAGGAAGTTTATCTGACCCGAAAGACGAATGATCATACAGTTATAACCTCTATATCTTTGATAGTTATACACTAACTGCACTGCTTAGGTAGCTTTGTCATCTAGATATTTATTTTTTCTTTTGAAAAAAAAGTTTCTATTGAAAGGTACCCAAAACTAAAAATACACTCATTGGGCAGCCGGCTGCTGCGAATGTAATTTTTTAACCCTTTCCCCAATCTAAAAGTAAATATTCATTAGAAAATATTCCTCACAGCGAACACCCATGGAAAGGTATATATGAGAAAGGTAAAACCGGAGTTAAAAAACGATATAATAATAATAGAAAAAAATCTTCCGATTTTTTCACCGTCTTCACTCTCCGGAAATCGTCTGACCGGGTTGGCATATTGTCTAACAGACGAGATTCCCCGTGTGAGCAAAACAGTTGAGCGCCGTCACCATCACCACCACTGGGCACTGACTGCTATCAGCAGCTATTTGGGGTGAGTTTTATTTTTTCAACAGCCGTTTTCGGGTAATAAATTGTCCGCTGCGTCTGGTCGTCGTTCCTCGGTATTTTTTGTTCTTTTGATATGACTGTGCTTTTCGCCTTTCTTGGAATGATTCGTTCGTCTCGAAATCATGTTAGCTTTTCCTCAGGTTCGCCCTGACCCGGTTTCGCCCCCGAAAAATACTGCCGTTTTGTGTGGTTCGCTAAACGTCTGAATTTTTACTTCCCTCGACCGACCGTCTCTTTTATGGGGCCGGCAATTTTTTTGCAAGTGACCTTCACTCACTGTGTGCGACTCGGTTGCGCTGTTTTGTGTGCCACTTCGATATTTGCGTTTGTAGATCGGAAGTTGATCTTGAATGCTATTTGATGTCCGAATGTGCTAAGTGGGTAGAGCAAGTTTCTTGAGGGCGAACTTGATCTGTAATTTGGTGATATGTCGAATGCGATTTGTGTTGTAAATTTTGAATATTTTGAATATTTATTCGTATATGAAATGTAGAATTTTTGTTCTTTCAACTGATTCATTTCTAATGGATTTGGGTTTCAATGAACTGTTCAGCTCTTGGCAGTGAACCATCGCGAAAATTAGACCCGTGTTTTATCGAATTTATATACTGGAAATTCTTTTCCAAATCAAACGAATTTCGAGAATAATATTTTTTGAATGTTTATATCACAACAATTTTTTTTACAGCATCTTCTAAATCTAATTGACATGTGTAGCAGGATTTTTGATAAAGAAATTTTCTTCGTATTCTATCAGAATTTTATTTTGTTAATAAACTTATCAGAACAAGAATTCAATTATTTAAACAACATTTCTACATCAATACTACCAACGATTTGATTTTCCAGCTATAAAACGCATATTTCCGCGAATTGGAGACTTTATTAGATCGGAAGACACGACACGAATTGTACATAGCGCACTCGCCGCACACGCTAGTTGGAACCTTTGTTTGAGTGCGTCGAGCATAGACCAAGTGTTCCAATAATCGCGCCTACTGTGTGCGCTATGCAAAATTTTCGTGGGAATTTAGAGTTGATTTTAATGTACGGATTTGTTTTTGGTGTACGGTTTGCAAAAGAATGTGTCATATTTATGAAATATCAATAAAAAAACTTGTTTAATTCACCTAGTGGTGTAATGACGCCTTTTTCATATTACTTATGTTTTTTTATCATTAGAAGATTCTGTCAAGATTTTCTTTTTCAAACATGAATAAAAAAAATTCTTTGGTGTAAACTACCATCACCTTTTCAATTTGTAAACAGTTATGTCAAGTTATAATAGATTTAAATGTGGCAACCCTGCACGCTACACAAAATTGAACGAAGCACGCTAGGTGGGTGCGTTTTCTTTTTCTTTCGTACCAGCACGTACCGATTTTGCATAATTTTGTATGACAGTTTGAAAGTTTTCATACTCATTTCCCTATAATTTTGGAACCGGATCGAGATGAAATTGCACAGTGTTTTTGAAGACACTGAGAGCTTTAATTTGAATCATGATTTGTGAAAATCGGTTTATCCGTTGCTGAGAAATCGAAGTGAGTTCCATTCTTGGAGTTTTTCTTTACTATTACCGGTGCGTTCGGAAGCGGAAACCGGGCACTAGTAGTCCCAAAGTCCCAAAGTAGATTTATGTTTTTTTATTCAATAATATATATTAAGGCACACTGCGTTAAGCTATAAGATGCCGAGGGCATTTTTTTACTACTTAAAATTAGAGTAATTTCTTCAATTTCGTGATCTGATTTCGAGGAGATCAGAATTGAAAAATGTATTCTCCAACTAGTCATCGGCAGCGGCTGGTTGGTTGGAACTTGTACGCTGAATTAACCTGGTGACGTTAGAATCCATCGATGGTGGTCGTATTCTTACATGTGGGTCCGCGGGAAACACCCCCGGGCAACGAGAACCCGGCGGGTGGCCCGCGTGTTGACCATCGACTGGAAGGAGTGAAACAGAGAGAAATAAATGTTGTTGGTAAAGGGGTAAGAAAACGAAATTACTTAGCTCAGCGAAAAGATTTAATTAGTTCACGTCGAGACGGTGAAGAGACGAAAGAAGGGGGAGCAAAAAAATTAGTGTCAGCGCAAAGATCTTGTTAGTTCCGAAGAAGATGGTGAACAGATGCTGGATGAGGAGTTGCGAGCGGATGTTAGGATCGAAGTTGAACTGAAATATCATCGGGGGATAAGAGAAGACTTTCTAAGGAATACTAGTTCATTTTGCAACAAAGCAAGGACTCGTTTTGCTTTTATTTCATTGGCCTAAACATCCACGTGGTATGGGATAAAGGTTCCTGAGAGAACACAGATCAAACTTGTACGTTGATGATTTTTATGAACTGGTATAAGAGTGACATATAGGGAAGGTTTCGATGAGCCAACACGTCTCGTACTGGAACCCCGGGTGATATACCTCGGGCCCGAAGGAAGTCCATTAGCTGCGATCTGGCGCCACAATAGTCGGTACATGCCCAGACAATATGTTCGATGTCGTGATAACCCTTACCGCAAGTGCAGAGGCCGCTCTCCACGAAGCCGATACGCCGGAGGTGTGCATTCAAGATGTGGTGATTAGACATGAGCCGGGACATAACACGAATGAAATCACGACCCACATTCATCCCTCTGAACCAAGATTTAGTCGATACCTTCGGGATAATGGAGTGTAACCATCGTCCCAGTTCCCTATTACTCCATGAAGTTTGCCAACTTTCGAGAGTCCTTCGATAAAGTAGATTTCTATATCCACCAACTAACAAGATCTGTCAACTAGATGAATTTACCAGTAAAAATGGAAATTTTTTACTAATCGCACTGTAATACTGGAACCGGAAGTCGGATCTGAATTAACTTCTCGGAGATTTTTCAAAGAATTTCAAGACCTTTCACTTCCATCTTAGTTTGTAAAAATCGGGTAGGACATTTCCGAGAAAATTTAATGCGCATTTTCTCATAGATTTGCACATATTGCCTTGTAATTCCGGAACCGGAAGTCGGATCGGGATAAAATTCAATAGCGATTTCTGGGACCATAAGACCTTTCATTTGAATCCAAGTTTGTGAAAATCGGTTAAGCAGTCTCTGAGAAAATTGAGTGACATTATTTGTCACATACACACATACATACATACATAGGCTACATTACCATCATCGCCCACGGGAAAACTGCTCCAGTCGATGACCAACATGCGCCAACCACCCGCCGGGTCTCCGTGACCTGGGGGTGTTTCTCGCAGACCCATTGAAACGAATAATCGTCATCTAGAAGACACTAGTGTTATATTGAATCCACCGACTATTGCCGATCGTCAGCTGCAGGCTGAATCTGCCAAAATCGACCATTGTGACCGGAATACGCCACTACCCTAATGATAATATCCTAGTTAATCGTTAAATAAAATTAGAAAATGCCCTTGGCATCTTAGAGCTTAAGCAGTGTGCCTTTAAATATGTTACTATTGAAAAATACACACACACACACACACACACACACACACACACACAGGAAAAGGCAAAGGTTGGTACTATTACCGAAACCTGGGAAACCCCCAGGGGATCCTTCGGCGCATAGACCAATCTGTCTGATCGACACTGTGGGTAAGCTCCTTGAGAAAATCATCGTCAAAAGGCTAGCTTCCTTCATAGAGGAGGCAGGAGGACTGTCCAGCCAACAGTACGGGTTTCGCAGAGGCAGGTCGACGGCGGACGCCATAACATCGGTGGTAACCACGGCGGAGGTAGCTATACAGCGCAAACGACGAGGAATCCGCTACTGTGCGGTAGTAACGCTAGACGTTAAGAACGCGTTCAATAGTGCTTGCTGGGCAGACATTGCTGATTCCCTACTTCGACTAGGAGTACCGGAAGGGCTGTACAAGATTCTGGAAAGCTGCTTTCAGAACCGAGTATTGCTCTACGAGACCGACGAAGGCACACGTAGCACTCCAATCACGGCTGGAGTACCACAGGGATCTATCTTGGGCCCGATCCTGTGGAATATAATGTACGATGGAGTACTGAGGTTGAGGCTCCCTCCGGGTGTCAAGATAGTCGGGTTCGCGGACGACGTCACGCTGACAGTCTACGGCGAATCCATCGAAGAGGTCGAACTGAGTGCATCACACTCAATCTGCTTGGTGGAGGACTGGCTGCGTAGCAGGAAACTGCAACTCGCGCACCACAAAACAGAAGTGATGGTGGTGAACAACCGCTAATCGGAACAGGAGGCGTTGGTACATGCCGGAGATTGCGTGATCCCCTCCAAGAGATCACTGAAGCAATTGGGTGTGATGCTTGACGACAAACTCAGTTTCAGCAAGCACGTTGAATACGCCTGCAAGCGCGCATCAACAGCGATCGCGGCGCTCTCCCGTTTGATGGCCAACAGCTCGCCTGTGCGCTCCAGTAAACGAAGGTTACTGGCAGGAGTGGCAGTTTCGATCCTCAGGTACGGCAGCTCGGTATGGGCGTCGGCACTAAATGTGGAACGCAACGCACAGATGCTGGAGAGTACGCATAGACAGATGTGTCTTCGCGTAATCAGTGCATACCGCACTGTATCGAGGGATGCGGCCTGCGTGGTTGCAAGCATGATGCCTATCGGTCTGATAGTGAAGGAAGACGCGGAGCGCTACAGCATGCGAGGAGACAGGAACGCCCGTAGGGCCTCCAAAGCCGCTTCTCTACGCAGATGGCAATAAGAGTGGGACAACTTAACCAAGGGCAGGTGGACACATCGGCTCATACCTAGGGTCTCGAGTTGGTTAGATAGACCTCACGGAGAAGTGAACTTCGGCCTGACGCAATTCCTCACAGGCCACGGGTGCATCAGATGGTACCTCCACAGGTTCGGCCACGCGACATCCCCTGTATGTCCTGGCTGCCCAGACGAGATCGAGACGGCTGAACACGTCTTGTTCGCATGTTCCCGTTTCGCGGCTCAAAGGAGTGAGCTACTGGAGGCATGCGGCATGGACACCACACCGGAAAACCTGATCCAGAGAATGTGCCACTGCGCAGAGAACTGGAACGCAGTGTCGTCCGCGGCATCCCAAATTGCGGGCATATTGCAGCGGAAATGGAGTGCGGATCAACAACAGGCAGCCGCGACCGCTAGCCGCGTAGTAGGCTCAAGAGGGATCAGCGAATAAACGTCGGTCCGGGAGAACCTTTTTCGCCGGGAAGCTCTTCGTCGGAGTAGTCTAGATCCATCGTCGGGGACTAAACGAGTAGTACGTAAAGCGTAGGGCGTCAGTGAACCGGAAGCTATCCTCCAACCGGAATCACTGGTTCGACCCAGGCATCCTCTCGGTCGGGCGTTGACGGGTATCGAAAGCGTCGGTTTCGGGAGGGCCTCCTTCGTCGGGGAACTCTCCGTCGGTGTAGGCTAGATCCTTCGGCGGGGGCTAGTCGAGTAGCCGCCACAACACCGACTCCAGTCATCGAGGCGCCAGCGAACCGGAAGCCATGCTCCAACCGGAATCGCGGGACCGATCTCGGCACTCCATCGGGTGTCCCGTGTGGTGTAAGAGATTCGGTGTCGGGAGATTCTCCTTCGCCGGGGAAATCTCTGTCGGAGTAGTCTAGATCCTTTGTCGGGGATTAGACGAGTCAATCGTGGCGTAATACCGCTAGGATCGTCAGGGCGCCAGTGAACCGGAAGTTATCCTCCAACCGGAATCACTGGACCGACCCAGGCATCCTCTCGGTCGGGTCGTAGACGCGTACCGTAAGCGTCGGTTCGGGAGGACTTCTCTCGTCGGGGAACCTTCCGTCGGTGTAGACTAAATCTTTTGGCGGAGACGAGTCGAGTAGTTCCGCGACGTAGCATCAGTTTTGGGTCGTCGAGGCGCCAGTGAACCGGAAGTTACCCTCCAGCCGGCATCACTGGACCGACCTCGTCATCCAACTGGTCGATCCCTCGAGAGCAGGATGCTGATCCCCATTCTGCATAAATCAGGGGAGGGTACTGTGAGCACCAATAGCCTTCCACCCCGAAGTAATACCTAGCGGTGGTGCCGGGGAGGTGGGGTTGGAGATCCAAGGTGTTTTAGTGGGTAGTTCCAATCAACAGTTGGGTAGTCCTGTGGAGAGTCCCACACTCCGTGCGTAAATGCATTTCACCTTGTAAAAAAAAAACACACAGAAAGAGAGAGAGAGATTTGCTCAGTTCGTCGAGCTGAGTCGATACTCGCAGTGATTGTATAGCCTTTCTTTATGAGAAAGGTAAAACAGAAAATTTGTTAGTTTTTTCGATTTAACCACTTTAAATCACTTATCTTCCGAATAATATATGAATCAGTATCCTGATTTCGAATTTTTCCAAGTTTATCGTGCATTTCGAACCTAAACCTAACGATACACTTCTTGTGTACAAAAAAGTGTCTCGTAAATAGCATTAACTTTACGTCTGCTCAGCGGATTATGTTGATCCGGGGGTTTGCGTCAGCAGTTCAACATAATCTGCTGACGCACTGATGAGTCGAAGACGAAACGTAAACTTAAGTGACCTAAAACTTGTTTGTCAAACATCACTGAAGAAGAATGTATTCGACATCCGAAATATGTATCTGTATTATTACGTCTGTTATACTTCGTATATTGGAATAAATGTAAATTTAATGGAATTCAATTAGTTTTCTTACATTATTCAACGATTTTCTATTTGAAAAAATAATGTATAATGAATTCTGTACCTGAAATTTAATTTGTTCAAACCTTGATTGTCCCAGTTGAAATGTTCACCATTTTTCAGCCAAAAGGTCCGTTTAACTTATAGTACATTGCGGACTTTTTACGCGGGTTTTTTCGTTTTTTTACCGACCATTTTTCCGGATTTCCAAAGTTACGCGTTTTTTACGCAAATTTTCAAGGTTATCCAGTTTTCTTGTTTTGTCTGAAACTGCGAGTTTCATGCATTTCCAAGACATTTGGCATAAAAAAATCGATTTCGGAAATCTCAAAATTTTCTTAAGTCTCAAAGTTGATTTTTTTCAAAATATTTTTTTTTACTCGTAAATTTCATCCGGTTTTCATTATGCTAAAGTTTAACCTCGTACAATAAAAGATCAATTTTTAGTTTGAATAGAGTATCGTTTTTTATCAAAATTTGAAAAAAAAACATTGTGGATAGCTTATTTTCGATACACATCTTACATTGAATGGCGAATCCAGGAGCCGTTGTTACAATTCAATCAACCACAGATGTTTAAATTTGAACTGAAGTAGATTATCGCTTCGTTTTAACCAGCTAAGGTCGAGTAATTTTCGATTAATCATAGATCCATCAAGCTTCATAATTTCCTCAATAAAAAGCTAGCATTGTACTATAATTTTTTTTATAGAAATTGTATCATTGATAATTCAAAAGTTATTATTCGTCTTTTTTCCTAGATTTCCATACATTACTTCGAGGTTGATGTTTTTCCGACAACTTTAAGTGCCATACATTATAAATTAGGTTTATGCAGTATTTCCGCCTTATGATGCGAAGTTCAACGACCCAATTTCATGTTCTTGACCCGATCGTCCGTCGACCCGCTGCGTTTGCTTATTGTAAGCCAGAACCGATCTTCGGAGACAATCCTCCCTTGGTTCTGTCTGCCTGTCTATCAGGCTGTCTGCAAAAAATAACAAGAAAAACCAGAGGGACCGTCGGTACGGTTTTAAACACACAACAATAAATATCATGTCGAGATCGTGTGCGCCAAGGACCGACCAGCCACCGCAAACCGGGTGGAAGTATGTATATATCTGGGAGCACCATAAGAACCGCACATGTGCGAGCCGACCAGGACAGGGAAAACAGCTGCAACGAGTTCAACGACTTCTCCCGCAGCCTTCCGGCAGAAAGTAACTGGTATATTTCACCGATCCACTTAATCTCATCCTGTCAATACGGGAGATAAAACTGAAAGTTACTGATACTGGAAATGCAGCATTGCTTGCAGGGAAGATCAACCGAAGCGGAAAGTCACTCACGTACTTCTTGGAAAAAAAAATTACATTATCTCATTGCATTCCGTCAAAGGTGCGGTACATCTTTCATCATTAGTAAGAACCATAAGAATACTGATATTCTTGCCCCCCTCTTCAAAAGTGTCACACTGCTCACTTTCAATCATTTAACTCCTCGATTGCAACACGCACAGACCCTCCACAAGATACACAAAGACAGAAACATCTGCACGGTCTTTAGCCCTAAAAATAAATCACCACGAATTGTGAAGTAATTTCCGCGTACAGGGAAAAGCTAAATTTACTACAAGTCGCGCACCAACAATCATCGTCTGTCTGCCGGTTGCTCCCGCATTTTTTCAACAATGCGCCAGCACGCGGAGTCTCGCCGTGTGTTCGTAGACCGGACACGCCGAACGAAACTCGAGTGTCAATTCGTATATGGCCGCGAGAGAAAATCCTGAGCCCCTCGCATCGTTGCCAAATAACACATCTCACGCTTGGGAGTCGCGTCGCGACAAAAGCAAGGCCTGTGTTGTGTGGATCGCCTCTAGTAATAATAATAGTAATAATAAAAATTTTACGCTTGTGAAGAAATAACAGTGAACCGCCGGCCGGCTAGTTCCGATCATTCATCAAATCGCTAGGATTAAATATTTCTCAATTTTTGCTGATCCTCCCCGTACGGTCTAATGTTTTGAATGGACTGTTTTTTTGATAGCGATAAACATTTTCGAGCAAGGCTATTTTTGTAGTTATGGTTATTGTTGGAATGATCGTGTTGTCGATTTTAGAATATTTTGATTCGAAGAAATCTCGTAATTAAGTATACAGTAGGAAAAGAAGCTGTAGCGCACTCTCAATGCCACTGGGGTATTCATGGTCAAAAGTAGTAAATAATTTCGTGTGCATAATTTTTAATGAGATATTTCAATGACGTGTTTCTATTTTCATTTCATGCATTTTTCATATTTGGCCAGAGTAGCTAGTAACGAACAATACAAAAATGTTTTCACAATGATTTTCGGCTGTTGCAGCTTGAATTTTGATTTGTCTGCCTTATTCGGATTCGGAGTCTTCTCAGTCGAATTATTGTGCAGAGTGTTAGGTTATGAGATAAATATCTTCAAAATAATGTGTGCGATATATCAGTCTGCACAGTTCTACTCGTTAGAAAAAATATATTTTTTTAAGTCACCTATATTTATATATTCAATAGAAACTCGATAGTTTAAGCATCAATACCTAATCAATCAATCAAACGAGATACTTCCTTGCTGGTAGTGAAAGCTCTTCACGATGTGCGACTCTGATGACGAGAAGTCAGAACAACGACTTGGTTTCGCAGAGCTTGCAAAGCAGTTGCAACGGATCAGAAGTTGGAGCGCAGTGCATGGAGACAACATGACGGTGGTTCTCAAAACATGACGTGGATAGATTATAGATTCGCACACCTAGCCAAATGTAATCAATCCAGTTTCATCGATCTATCACAATTTCATATTGACCAGTATCGCCGTAAGGAGTGTATCGAAAAGTAGTTAGCAACATTAATTATTGAATAAAAAAGCGAAAAAAAAACATATTTTTACATCAGTTTTCGATATATTGTAGAAAAATTACATTTTTATGCATTTCACTGATTATATTGAAGAAAATCCTAGTTTCTGTGAAACGCTCGCACTTTGGACTTTTGTGACACTCCTGGTGGCACCTGTTCAGTTTTTTTGAACTCCTGCATGTTTTGGGACACTGTACCTTCCTTCCGAAAGTGCCGCTTGACAATTGCCCAATACCTTTCAATTGGCCAAAGATCCGGGCAGTTCGGTTATTTTTTGACAACCACTGTAGAACGGAGTTGGCGTAGTGGGCTGAAGCCAAATCCACCCAGAAGAGAGGAGGAGCCTTAGGCTTTTTGTACAGTGGCAGCATTCTCTTCTTCAAACATTCTTCCTCGTACACCTTGGCGCAAACCACAGGTACAAATTGCACTTTCTGCCCAAACTTTTCCATCGCCACCGTGATGTCAGCGTCATCCAGGTCCTGGTACACCGATTTCGTATAATATTTCGGTCCAGGCAGCGCTCGAGAGTCTTCCTTGGCGTAGGTTTCGTCTTCGATCAGGACGCATCCGTCTTTATTCTGTAGAATCCGGTTATACAGTTTTCGCGCTCTTGTTTTGGCCTGAACTTGCTGTACCAGGGACTTTTTCGGCATCTTCTGTTTCTTGTACGTTTTCAGGGAGTTCCGAACTTTGATCCGTTGAATCATCCCGGTGCTGGTGCTGAACTGCTTGGCCAAATCCCGCGTCGACGCCGATGGGTTTTTCCTGATGTACTCAACCACTTTTAAGTCCCAGCCGGGCTGGCTGGGACCCGTTTTCCTACCGGATCCGGGCAAATCCTTCATGGAAAGGGTCTTACCGAACTTCTCGATAATATTTTTGACACAGGTGTGGTGCACTTTCACCCGTTTTGCAATTTCGTTGTACGTGACATCACTTTCTGAACACCAAGCGTACAGAATTTTCTTTCGCGTTTCCGGATCAATTCGACTCATCCTTGAAACGATAAACCGTACCGAAACAAATCGATTGCGCAGCTGTTATTGACATGTAAGCAAACATGTCACCGCAAAACACGCTGCAAACAATTAAGCCATTTCAGAGTAATAACTGTTTGAATGTTGCTAACTACTTATCGATACACTCCTTAATCTGCCGAATGACTCAATAGTATCTTATTTTCATGAATGAATTGTGAAATTCGCACGTAATTGTGTTCGGAGTTGGTAACAGCAGCCTCTCAGATTTCGATGAAACTTTTTTTTCGAAAAGGGTCAAACTTGAAAAATGACAAATTCTACCGAAACCTGATTTAATTCACCTAGTGGAGTAATGATTTTGAACCAAATTTAGAATTTTTTTCTTTTATTTTTTAGCATTATCAACCTACATTGCAATTTCATACTTATTCAACCCTATAATTCTAGAACCGGAAGTTGGATTTGGACAAAATTCTAATCTTACTTATGGGAACGTTTATGCGTTTGACTGTCAGCTTTCGTTTGTTTACTTGTTTGTGCGGTTGAAATTCTGCTTTTTCAAAATGTCGCGTAATGAAAAGGAAGTGAAAAATGCGAAAATTGGCGAAGCGGTTTGGAATTCATCATGCCAGTGGTAAAACCATCATTAATATATTCGGGGAACACTATTCTTTGGATGAGCTACCAGGAAGAGGCAGAAAACCCGGTTCTTCCAACCCGAAACTGAACCAGAAAGTGGTATCTCTAATCATGAAGAACAAATCAATGTCAATACGTAGGGGACGGGTATAGCGTGATGGGTAAGTCGATGCCTTTCACGCCGCCCGCCTGGGTTCGATTCCCAACCCCGCACATAGGGTCAGAAAGTTTTTCTGGCCCGAAGAGGCGAATGACATTAATGTTAAAGCCTCTATAATTGAAACAAAAAAAAAAAAAAAAATGTCAATACGTGATTTGGCCAAAAAAGGAGGAACGAGTGTCGAAATGATCCAGCGTATCAAGAGGCGAAATCACCTGAAGGCCTATAAGAAGCAGAAAATCTCGAAACAAAGTGTAGAACAGAAGAAGCGAGCAGCAACGAGTCCCGCGTCTTTTGCAGTGTCCGGATACATGCGTTTTGATGGACGATGAGACTTATGTAAAGGAGGACTCAAAAACCCTTCCAGGTCCACCATACTTTATTGTTGTCGTTGGTGAGGATGTGAGCGATGCGGACAGGTCGATTCAAGTGGAGAAGTTCGGTCGAAAGGTACTGGTATGGCAAGCAATATGTTCCTGTGGTTTGAAGTCAACAATTTTTTACCCTACCGGAACTATAAATGCAGAAATCTATCGATCTAGGTGTCTCCAAAAGAGAATGCTGCCTTCATATAAGAAGCATAGTACACCTCCACTGTTTTGGCCGGATTAAGCGTCAGCTCACTATGCCAAAACCAGTGGCGTCTCGTGGCAAAATTTACGGGTTGTGCACTGATTATATCAGATTTAATAAAGTAATTACAGTTCGTTGTAAGCGAAAACTGTTTTTCAATACAATGAAATATCGACATACTTTTAGATGGGTTATTTTTATTAAACTTTTTTCGTATCATTGATACAACAGAAGAAATCCGCGCGCTGCACTTCCAGCAAATCTGTCAATAATATCATCAACAAAACCACTACGACGTTGCAACTGAGACAGCCAAGGATGCCAGGTCATTTGGTAAAATCTGTGTGCGAACCAAAAATCAGTCTGAGCAAGAAAACGCTCTGTAGGATACTTTGTTTTGCCTAGCAATTTGAAGACTTTTTGGGGCTCATTGACTTCAGAAATCTGCGAAAATTTGTGCAGCATATTCTGAATATGTGAAGCTCAGATTAATCTGTGAACCTGACATCTCTGGAGACAGCAATTTGTTTTCAACTGCCATAAGCACAAACCACCGAAGCCTTTCTTGAAGGTGTGCATGTATACAAGTTCTCACAGAGCCAAACGTGACAGAGAGAACAACAAATCTCAGAGCTTAGCTGAGTAATTCCATCTCTATCTGAGTCAGTGCAGTAACTCAGTAACAGATTTCATCGAATAAATAAAGAATCTAAAAATGATGGAATGCGGATGGGGATGCAGTTAGTTCCTTCAATTTGACCGATTGTGCCTTGCACGAGATGCACATAAGGACGAGACGCCACTGGCCAAAACCACTGCGGAAAAGGGTATAAATTTCGTTGAGAAAAATATCAATCCACCAAATTACCCTCAGCTTCGACCCATCGAACTTCAAGAAGACTGGTAAGGCAGCATGGAACATGCAGGAGCTCAAAACAATTTGGGCTCAAGCGTCCAAAAAATGCGATGCAACACTTGTCCGGAACTTGATGAAGAGCGTTCGTTCAAAAGTTCGAAAATTCGTGAAGGAATAACTTAAATTTCATCCGGTTTTCATTATGCTCAAGTTTAACCTCGTACAATAAAGGATCAATTTTTAGTTTGAATGAAATATCGTTACATCCAGCTGTGTTTGTGAGCAACGAGTATCTTCTGGTTTTTCAATCAAATGATATAGTTTGAATATATAGTCAGAAACCTTCAAATCGTTGAGATAGAGTAAAATTATGAACGATTCTACACGGCTGCCTTGAGGAACTTGAGCCAGTAAATCCTAATCTATCGAGCCTAGCTATTGGTATTTGGAGGGTAATTTTATCCAAAGCTGCTGAGAAATCTGTTTAGATGCCATATTTTACTGCACTGTACATAAAGCAGCTATTCCTCGATATCTACGGACGTCGGATTTGCTCCTTTCTTGAATACTGGGAATATAAGGAGTGTATCGATAAGTAGTTAGCAACATTCAAACAGTTATTGCTCTGAAATGGCTTAATTTTTTGCAGCGTGTTTTGCGGTGACATGTTTGTTTACATGTTAATAACAGCTGCGCAATCGATTGGTTTCGGTACGGTTTATCGTTTCAATGATGAGTCGAATTGATCCGGAAACGCGAAAGAAAATTCTGCACACTTGGTGCTCAGAAAGTGGTGTCACGTACAACGAAATTGCAAAACGGGTGAAAGTGCACCACACCAGTGTCAAAAATATTATCGAGAAGTTCGGTAATACCCTTTCCATGAAGGATTTGCCCCGATCCGGTAGGAAAACGGGTCCCAGCCAGCCCGGCTGGGACTTAAAAGTGGTTGAGTACATCAGGAAAAACCCATCGGCGTAGACGTGGGATTTGGCCAAGCAGTTCAACACCAGCATCGGGATGATTCAACGGATCAAAGTTCGGAACTCCCTGAAAACGTACAAGAAACAGAAGGTGCCGAAAAAGTCCCTGGTACAGCAAGTTCAGGCCAAAACAAGAGTGTGAAAACTGTATAACCGGATTCTACAGAATAAAGACGGATGCATCCTGATCGACGACGAAACCTACTCCAAGGAAGACTCTCGAGCGCTGCCCGGACCGCAATATTATACGAAATCGGTTTACCAGGACCTGGCCGACGCTGACACCACGGTGGCGATGGAAAAGTTTGGGCAGAAGCTGTTGGTCTGGCAAGCAATGTGTTCCTGTCCTTTTTGCGGTCGTCGATTTCCTTCACGAAGGGCACAATTAACGCCAAGATGTACGAGGAAGAATGTTTGAAGAAGAGAATGCTGCCACTGAACAGAAAGCACAAGGCTCCTCCTCTCTTCTGGCCGGATTTGGCTTCAGCCCACTACGCCAACTCCGTTCTACAGTGGTTGTCAAAAAATAACCGAACTGCCCGGATCTTCGACCAATTGAAAGGTATTGGGCAATTGTCAAGCGGCACTTTCGGAAGGAAGGTACAGTGTCGCGATATAATAACATTATAAGTAGAGACATCTGGGAACATTGTTGATGTTTCGATCATAAACAAAAATCAACATTCTGATCGTTCTCGTCTAATAGTCATCTTGGGGTTTTAATTGACTGGTTTGTGATAAGTGTGTAAAATTTCTGGAATCTCGCAGGAAGATTCATCGTTTTTAACGACTGTTATTTCTTTTTTTTTTCACAAAAATGACGGAACTTCACCAACCTTCTACTAACCAGATCAGTACTACTTCGTGGCTTACAGTGTAGTAATTGCACTTAGTCGTGTAGTGGCAAAAACTTGTCATTCGCGTCGCAATGTCACGCGCAGGGATATCGTTACAATAATTGGATTTCATTTAGAAAATAATACCGCAGATTCAATAAAGGGACTAATTGGAAACTAGTTTTGAGATGGAGATTAGCATTAATGATTTGATCTGTTCTGAGATACGTCAATTAAATGCTTAAAAATGCAGTGACTTTCAAAGGTAAAGTACTTTAAAACATTGTATCACTAATACGATAAAATAAGTTCTGTGACAAATAGCAACAAAAGCCTCGTGGTACCCTTTTTTTGTTGAATACCTTTACACTCGTCTCAATATGAGTTTGCATCAGGTAAACCAACAGCACTGAAATCGTTTGCGGGAGCTATTTACTCACATGGAATAAGAATAACTTGTTTGTCAGGTACGCAATTACGTCATATTTAAACCTGCTGTCGCGAGATGTTCATGTAACATTGGAAAAACACCGTTTTAGCTGTATAGAAATAAGATCTCGACCTTCCATAGCATATGGAACGGTTCCGGAGAAAACCGATCTAGTTCATTCTAGTCAAAACAACAAAAAATGCTGCATCCGAATTTTCGGTCATAAAAAATCCTAAAATATCACAACGGTTAGAAAACGTCATCGACTGAAACGACGTCGGTGGGCGTACAAAATCGTAAACACACGAATTACTGTGGCCGTCTTGGTTCGGCATGTGCAGCAGAAGCCGGTTTGGTTATCCCAGAATGAGTGATTCATCAGTTGGTGCCGAATCTATGCGGGTTTCACAATGGCGCCAATTCTATGAGTAGCATAGCATGTCACACGACCGAAATTTCGTAATGAAACGAAACGAAACACCCACATTGATAGAGAGCTAGGATTGCTTCTTCTGAATATTTTATTGTTTCTCTTCGTTTAAAATACTGAATTAAAAAATCGTTCTGATCTTATCCATAACCATTATAATAATTACGTAATTCACTAACATTTGAATTTCTAATGACTGGACACTTTTGTGATCAATTGATACTCATCAGTCTGTAACACATGTATCTACGCCGATAAAACATAACATTCCGGTGCGTTTAATCGTTTCTTTTCACTCCCAATCCAAAGAATCACCCTTCGAAACGAAACACTAAGCATGACACTGTGAATTTTGCTTCCTTAATTGCTCGATTTGATAGCTTTACCAGATAACTAATTTCCTATGTTTCTCTTCTCTCCACCCGCAGGTCGATCTGGAGCCAGAGCTACACATTCACAGTGACCTAGATGCGGAAGGTTCGGAAACCATCCCACTCTCGGAGGACATTGTCAACCCGGGCCGGATAAAGCTCGGTCCGCAGGACTTCGAGCTAAAGAAAGTGCTTGGAAAGGGTGGTTACGGAAAAGTCTTCCAAGTAAGTTTTCTACCGATACCGACTCTTCCGATTCCGGTTTAGCATGATAACACTGTTGGGGACCACTGTTCGAGATTTGCGTTCCCCAGTTAACCAATAAGCATTCATTTTTGCTATAATACGTCATACTTTACTATGGGGCGCCTTTTCAAAATTCGCCCTGTGAAAGAATGGATAGAACTTAATCCTCAAATTTTTGGAAACAATGACGAATACTCATCACGCTTGCTGCTTTCTTTCTCGTACCCTCCCCGATCAGATGGTAATAACAGAATTATAACAACTGGACTATTTTATTTCAGAAATGTTTTGTAACAAATTTTGAAATAATTTTGGCTGGTAAGTTGTTAAAATAACAAAAATCATAACAAAAAAGACTCTAGTGGGAACAAAATCGTAACAGATTTTGGATCGTTTGTATCACAATTATTATTGAATTTGATATAACAACAGAAGTCCGGAAACAGAAATTTATAATAATAGTTGTAAAAAGTTAGATAGCAAATTCAACACAGAAAAACTATATCCCAGCATGCTTTTAGCATCGTTTCAATCCAAAATTGTTGAATGATTTTTTTATTAAAAAATAACTTTTTTAGTGATCTGATTTCTTCTTTTAGTTTTTTGAAATTCTGATCATTATATTTCGATATAAAGCTACGGAAGAACTCAGTTTTTCAATTGATCAACTTCATCATGAGTCTTGCAAATGAAAATAAAACATCATAACTGATTTTGTTTTTATATTGTTATCATAAGTTTTAACTTTCAACCGTTTTCATTCGTTAAATATCTCAAAATAACACACATTGTTATACATATCAACTGTTGATATACTTGTGTTATTATCTTGTTATCTGCATCTGATCGGGTCGACAACGGTTTTGAGGTAGTTAAGTCAAGATGTTCAACTGAACGAGTAAAAAAAGTAAACCATTGTCGAAAATATTCTTTGAAATGAACTGTTTTGCCCATCTCTAGTCGAAAACCATCGGACGTCGTGGAGAACAGTCGCCTTCTCAAATAGCAGCAGCAAGAACAGATTATCAGTCATCGCATTCAATTTCTGAATACTGGATCTGGATTCGAGAACTGAATTTTTGATTGGATTCTGGAATTGAATTCGGAACCTAATTTTAGGCTCACAATTTAGATTAAAAATTTCAATTTCAGAACTAAGCTCCAGAATATAGGTTGAGAATTTAAAACTGAGACTCTGGAACTGATTCACTAGTACCTAATACCTCGATTAGATTTTCGAACTGTTCCTTAATTTAAGTTCGGAATTCGAATCCAGAATTTCGATTAAAAATTTCAGATTTCTGGAACCAAATTCAGTTTCTGGAAACAAACTCAATCCAGTTTTTGCAATGACTGAGTGGAAACATATATTGGAGAAGCCAATTGAATGAAAAATTTAACAGAAAAGATGATTTTTTGCAAAAAGATACGCTCAGAGACAGGATTCGAACCTGCGTTTTTATGCATTCCGTGCATATACGCGCTACCATTTCGCCAAACCTGAACCTTGTGATAGACACAGCTCTAAAACACGGCATGATAGAACGTACGTCGCACATGGTCTACATACTGGCCGTCTCCCGACCGGTACCATACATCCAAACATCTTCTCTGTTCATCAAACACTAGTCTTCTCGCTCTATACCTATTTTCCGCTCAAGCACTGAGTAGAAGAGTGTATTTATAATCGCTTGTCACCCACTCTACTGGTGCCTGTAGATATCGTCAGCGACAGACCCTATGAAGGTTGTATTGATAGTCTGCCCTTTCCTACCAGAAGCAGATTGTTATGGAAAATCAAACCGCAATTGTGTTTAACGAATGATTAATTTTAGTTAGTTTGACGTAAATTCGCCGTAACTAAGTTCAGTTTTGCAATGACTGAGTAGAAACATATATTAGAGAAGCCAAATGAATAGGTTCTATCATGCCTAACCGTGTTTTTTGGAGCTGTGTCTATCACAAGGTTCAGGTTTGGCGAAATGGTAGCACATATGCATAAAAACGCAGGTTCGAGTCTTGTCTCTGAACGTATCTTTTTACAAAAAATCATCTTTTCTGTTAAGTTTTCCATTCATTTGGCTTCTCCAATATACGTTTTCACTCAGTCATTGTTAAAACTGAATAAAGTTTGTTTCCAGAAACTGAATTTGATTCCAGTAATCTGAAATTTCGAATCGAAATTCAGGATTCGAATTCCGAACATAAATTAAGGAATAGTTCCAAAATCTAATCGAGGTATTAGGATTAGAAATCAGTTCCAGAGTTTCAGTTTTAAATTTTCAACCTATATTCTGGAACTGGAAGTATTGAAATTGCTTTTCGAACTATATTTTGAGTCTAAAACTAGGATCCGAATTCAATTCCAGAATCCAATCAAAAATTCAGTTCCCGAATCCAGATACAGTATTCAGAAACTGAATGCGATTACTAACAATCCGTTCTTGCTGCTGCTATTTGAGAAGGCGACTGTTCTCCACGACCTCCGATGGTTTTCGATCATAGTTTACTTTTTATATTTTTATTGATTGGTTTCTCCAATGTATGTTTCCACTCAGTCATTGCAAAAACTGAACTTAGTTATGGTGACTTTACGTCAAACCAACTAAAATAAATAAATCGTTAAACTTAATCCAATTTTTTAATTCATGTTAGGAATTCATGTTCTGGAATTAAATTTGGAAAATTCAGTTCAGCTACAGAATTTTAGAACTAAATTCATACAATGAATTCTTGATCTGGATTCCTTACCTGAATTTTGCTACAAAATACTGTGCATGTCCCAAGTTCCGAATGTGGCTCTTGAATTTAGTTCCAGTTCCTAAATCCTGGTCCTGAATTTAGGTTCTGGGGTTGATAAATAAATGATGACTAAGAGTACTCAATAGTTGTAAGCAAAGGATATACTGCACATATCAGTTATTTTTAGAATGATTCAACTATTCCGAAAGAACTGTGCGAAGTTTTCCTGTAAAATTACAAAAAACTGTTGTATTTGTTTACACTAAGGTCTTTTTTTACGGTGGGGATACGTAACTAAACGAAAAAACTGCAAAATAAAAATAAAATTTGTTTTAAGTCAAATGTCGTAGAAATGCATGAAACGTCCAGAAATTATTTTCAAAAAATCGGCTAGGAGCCTTTTGATGCCAAATTTCTTAGAAATTCATAAAACGTCGAGATCTGGTGAAATCAAAAAAAAATCTTTTTTGAAAGCAAAAATCATGTCAGAAAGTTGACTTGTAAAAAATTTTTGTGATAACACCGGATTTCGACGTTTCATGCATTTCGAAGACAAAACAACAAATCCGCGTAAAAGTGCCGTGTAACTTCGGAAACTCGGCATTCCAGGATACGAGCAAATGCTGCATGATGAGCTTCAAATCCGCGGCTTCGATGTCGTAGCACTGCAGGAACTTTGTTGGACGGGACAGAAGGTGTGGAAAAGTGGGCATCGAGCAGCTACCTTCTACCAGAGCTGTGGCACAACCAGCGTTTTAAGAACGGGATTTGTAGTGTTGGGCAAGATGCGCCAGTGCGTGATTGGGTGGCAGCCAATCAGCGATAGAATGTGCGTATTGAAGATCAAGGGCCGTTTCTTCAATTACAGCATAATCAACGTGCACTGCCCACATGAGACGAGACCCGATGACGAGAAGGAAGCATTTTACGCGCAGCTGGAACGAACCTACGACAGCTGTCTACGGCGGGATGTAAAACTCGTCATCGGCGACATTAAAGCTAATTTAGGCCGGGAGGCAATGTACATGCCCATAATCGGGTTGGAGAGTCTGTACGCGACGGCGACAAACGACAGCGGTCAACGATACGTAATATTTGCAGCCTCCCGAGGAATGGTAGTTCGAAGCACCTTGTTCCCCCGCAAAGATATCCACAAAGCCATCTGGAGATCACCTGATTACCATCAACATATCAATGTCCGCACCTACCGCAGTGCCAACATTGATTCTGACCTCTACCTTGTCGCGGCTTGTATGCGCTCAAAACTATCGACGGTCGCACAACACTCGTCGCACAGGAACGCCGGGACTCAATGTCGAGCAGCTACGTAGCATTCGTACTGCAGAGGAATACGCAGAACAACTGGAGCAAGTGCTACCAACGGAAGAGTGAAGACGGCTGGAGGAATATAAGATCCGCCGTGAGTAGCACTGCTGCAACCGTTCTAGGTACGAGGTTATCGAATCGAGGAAATGACTGGTTCGACGGCGAATGTCAGCAGTTGGTCGAAGAGATGAATACAGCAAGGGCGAGGATGCTGCAACACCGCACTAGAGCGAACGAGGAACGATATAGACATGCACGGAACAGACAGAACACGGTTTTCCGGAGGAAAAAACGCCACCAGGAAGACCAAGATCGTGAAGCGATGGAACAGCTGTACCGCGCAAATAATACACGGAAATTCTATGAGAAAGTGAACCGCTCACGTAGAGGCTACACGCCACAGGCCGAAATGTGCAGAGATACCAGTGGTAACCATCTCACGAACGAACGTGAGGTGGCGAAGCACAAGATACAGAGAACGACACAGGAATCAATCTGGGTGCACGATCAGCCGACGACAGATTCCCAGCCCCTGATCGATCGGAGATAAGTGAGGAGATCGGCAATCTGAGGAACAACAAAGCCGTGGGCAATGACCAGTTAACAGGCGAGCTGCTCAAACATGGAGGAGAGGCACTGGCTAGGGCGCTGCACTGGATGATTTCTACGATTTGGGAGGAGGAAATTCTACCGCAGGAATGGATGGATGGAGTGGTATGTCCCGTCTACAAAAAGGGCTGTTGCAATTACCGCTCAATAACATTTCTGAACGCCGCCGACAAGGAACTCTCCCAAATCCTTTGCCGTCGTCTATCAACAATAGCTAAGGAATTCGTAGGGCCATACCAAGCGGGATTTACTGGAGCCCGCGCCACTACAGATCACATATTCGCGATAAGACAAGTACTCCAGAAGTGTCGTGTATACAACGTACCCACGCATCACCTACTCATTGACTTCAAAGCGGCATACGACACTATCGATCGAGAACAGCTATGTTTCCCGGATAAACTGACGCGATTGGTCAAAGCAATGGATGGATAGAATGATGTGCTACGTCCGAGTATCTGGGACGTTCTCGAGTCCCTTCGAATGTCGTAGAGAGCTACGGTAAGGTGATGGACTCTCTTGTATCTTGTCCAATATTGCTTTGGAAGGTGTGATTCGAAGACCGATGATCGACACGAGCGGCAAGATCTTCCGAAATTCCGTACAACTCCGCTGACGACATTGATATTTAAACACGTAACCTTGAGAAGATGACAGAAACATACATCGGACTGAAAGCTGAAATTAGGCGTATTGGACTGGCCATAAATGCGTCAAAAACAAAATACATGAGAGGAAGAGGTTCTAGAGAAGAAACACTACGCCTCCCGTCACGAATATTGATAGACGTTGACGATATCGAGCTGGTTGACTACTTCGTGTATTTGGGCTCACTGATGACCGCCGATAATGACACTAGCAGAGAAATTCAGAGACGTATTTTGGCAGGAAATCGGGCGTACTTTGGGCTCAGAAAAACCCTTTGATCGCCATCGCACGAAATTGACCATCTACAAAACGCTCATTAGACCGGTTGTTCTCTATGGTCACGAGACCTGGACTATGTAGGCAGAGGACCAACGCGCCCTCAGTGTTTTTGAAAGAAAGGTACTGACCAGCTCAGTGAAAATGGTTCTTGAATCTAATCCGACTGGTACAAGAAGAAGAGGAACGCATCGATCAAGTGGAGGGTGATCTACGAAGCATCCGTGCCTTGAGTGGCTGGCGACGAGCAGCCATGGACCGAGTTATTTGGAAACGAATGCTCGATACAGCAAAGGACACTCCAGGACTATAGCTTTTAGGTAAGGTAAGTAACTTCGGAAGCTCGCGTAAAAAAACGCATTAAAAAATCGCGTAAAAAAGACCTCAGTGTAATCATAAATCGGAAGTCGCCATCATGAATTTTCCAACGACTTCAAACATTGTCTTTCGACATCTATTTATCAGTACCGTTCTAACATCGCTTATGACAATATCGTTGCTAGTCGACATCTGAACCTAAAGTAGATTTGAACCTATTTTTAAATATCCAAAAATTTTCACACGTGTTTTTAAATACCCGTATTGTAAGATATTTATTGAATATTCATTAATCGAAAGTTGCCATATTGGATTTCGAAATTATTAATTAGCATCTGCTGGACCTATTCAAATCAAAAACATATGTGTTTTATATGATAATATTTTCAATCATCATCGAAAAACCGAAAGTCTTGTTGATGTTTAATTCGTTTGAACTTTCGTTATTAATATATTCATTCTTACCACAGGAATCGTTTTCGTTGGAATACATACTTGATTTTGCATTGCAGTTTCATTTGAATGAACAAAAATTCGAATAACGTGAATTTAATATACAAACAAAATGTGGCAGAATTCACGACAGCCAGCTGCCCAGAGTTTAGTTATCCGATTATTATTTGCTGATTGAATAGTTATTCTGAGATCAGATTGTTATGTCAGATGAAATCATTATACAATATAATTCTTTCTGAACGAATAATTACAAAAGAGAGTTGTCTTAAGAAGAACGTGCTTCTTGAGCCAATTCAATGAAGTCTTTTTTAATCAAGTCCTTTTCCCCTCTTTTCTATTGTAGGTTAGAAAAACTACCGGTGCCGATGCAAACTCCTACTTCGCCATGAAGGTGCTGAAAAAGGCTTCGATAGTTAGGAATCAAAAAGACACAGCTCATACACGTGCTGAGCGAAATATATTAGAAGCAGTGCGGGTAAGTTTCCAATCGAAATCTACCGATGGCATGCTTCTTCTTCTTTTCTTCATCCCAAACTTTGTTTGATTCTTTTCTTCGAACAATAGCATCCATTTATAGTTGAATTAGTGTACGCCTTTCAGACAGGTGGAAAATTGTATTTAATACTAGAATATCTTAGCGGCGGGGAACTGTTTATGCATTTAGAGCGTGAAGGAATCTTCCTGGAGGACACAACATGGTAGGTGGAGTAAGAAAATTACATCACGTTCACGAAATTTTGCTATTGTAATTTCTGTTTGCCTTCTACAATCTCCCCGCGGATAGTTTTTACCTGTGTGAAATCATCCTAGCGCTAGAGCATTTGCACAATCTCGGCATCATCTATCGGGATCTGAAACCGGAAAACGTACTGCTAGATGCCCAAGGTCATGTAAAACTGACTGATTTCGGCTTATGCAAGGAGCACATCCAGGAAGGAATCGTGACGCACACATTTTGTGGTACAATTGAATATATGTAAGTTTGCCAAAGACTTGTTTTCCTTCGAATACCAAATGCCAAAACGTATTTGTTTCGTCGACTTCAGGGCACCAGAAATTCTGACGAGAAGTGGTCACGGTAAAGCTGTTGACTGGTGGTCACTGGGTGCTTTAATGTTCGACATGTTAACGGGAATGGTTAGTATGATTTTTGGAGTACCCAATTCAAATAAAATTAATCTACTGTCATTTTTCTTTGTAGCCTCCTTTCACAGCCGACAACCGCAAAAACACAATCGATGCAATTCTGAAGGGTAAACTTAACATCCCCGCTTATCTTGCAACCGACTCGCGCGATCTCATTCGAAGGCTTATGAAGCGACAAGTGTCACAACGTCTCGGTAGCGGACCCACAGATGGACAAGCGGTGCGTGTGCATTCCTTCTTCAAGAACGTGAATTGGGATGACGTGCTGGCTAGGCGATTGGATCCCCCAATCAAGCCTGTTTTGGTAAGCCTGCTGAGTAAACATTAAATGATTGTATTGCTGTTTAAGCCAAAAATCTGCTAAACTTTCAGCGAAGTGAGGATGACGTTTCGCAGTTTGACACCAAATTCACCAAACAAATACCGGTCGACTCGCCAGACGATTCTACGTTAAGCGAAAGTGCCAATTTAATCTTTCAAGTGAGTGACAAATCTACCACAGCTTGAAAATGTGCCCTCGTCAACGAATACTCTCTCTTTTTCAGGGGTTCACCTACGTTGCACCATCGGTGCTGGAAGAAATGCAGCAGCCCCGCGTAGTGACGGCACGTTCGCCGCGCCGAACTCCGCGCCAACACCACACCCACTCTCATCACCATCTGAGCAGTCAAAGTAGTCATCATCATGCACACGCGGTCCACAATCGACTGATGGAGAATGGTGCAATTACCCTAGCAGATGAACAAATGCTCAGTATGCCACGGTCACAGTCCATCGCCGGACACAGCAGCAATCATCAATCGGTACCACATCATCTGGTGTTCCAGACGCAGCACCCCCAGCCGCCACAACCTCATCAGCTTCCACCTCAGCAGATACAACCGCAGCCGACGGCGAGGAGTACACAGTTCTTAACCGGTCCCATCAGCCACCCGGCTAATGCTCGACACACGCCGGCACATTTGCAGCCATTCGCTCCACGGCCTTCTCCCCAAGACGAAATGATGGAGGTGTATCCCGAGCTGCCGATTTCATAGTAAGTATCCACAGTCTCGTTTAACATACATGAAGTGTGAGATTGTCACAGAGAGTAGCACAAATCGTGTAGCTTTGGCATGCACAGAGTGCCGATTCTTTTTCCA
Organism: Malaya genurostris; assembly: GCF_030247185.1. Lineage (NCBI taxonomy): Eukaryota > Metazoa > Arthropoda > Insecta > Diptera > Culicidae > Malaya > Malaya genurostris. The sequence continues at coordinate 293,329,288 of NC_080572.1, forward strand.
GGAGTCGGCAGAAACTAATTTGCTTTGCTTCATGTGATGGCGCTTCGAGGTGATTTCGACCGTCAATCGCTCCAATAATACTTACACTCGATGTTGATGGTTTTTTTAACATTGTCATGTATAACCGCATCCAAGGGTTCGATACTGCGGAATTTTTGGAACAAGTGTCGACCATACGACAATCACAAGCTGGCATTATGAGTAATTCTATATTTTTGTTCTTGTTTGTGTCGATTCACGTTTGACTTGTTTTAATGGTGCAAACATCGAAAATTTCATGTCAAAATATCTGGAGACCGTCTACCTCTAGGATAAAGACCATCAAGAACTTGAAGGTTTGCTATTGTCTATTTATTGTTTCAGCTGCACCTTTTTAAGAACTCTTCGCATTAACATCAAGTGTTTGTTTCAATAACCAGTTTAAAGAAAATCATTGAAAAAAAAAGTGAAATGCGATTTATTCTAAATTAAATTTATTAAGTAATCAACTTTTTCCAGTGCACATATTTTCCGATTTTCTAAAACTTCTTGAGCACCATTTTCGTACAATTCAGGCACGTATCCAGATAGGGAACCTTCCCAAAATCAGAAACAGAAACAAAAAAAAAAGTTTGATAAATATTATGGGGTTGTTTATCGTCCAGATTACACTGTGAGGTTGAGGTTTTGAGAGTTTCGTGATGGTCGAAACTCCACCACTGATAAAGCACCCAGTGTCAAAACTACATGAAATAGAGGTTAAAACCGGGACAAAATAAACGACAGTAATAATAGTACATAAAATTTTACTGGATGACCGAAAAGAGAAGGTGCGCGACCATACCATAGTTAGGCAAGATTCTGCAAATGGGAAAGATATGCTACCGCTGGATCCCACACATACTTAAACGCGGCAAACGCAAGCACATCTCGACTCGACTACATGTTTGGCTGGATCCATCATTATACGTCAGAGAACAGAATGGCAATGAAATGAAGTCAGCACGAGTGCATCGAAGAGAGGCTCAATCTGGGATTGGCATAGCATTCTTTTGTAGGACTACCTCAAAGTTAGTTAGTTTTTTTAATTAATGAGACTTTCAGTCGCAGACTGGGTTGTCTCTGAAACCGCGGATTTCTTTCCGTGCTACTCGTGAAAGATCTACGCAATGCATTATCGTCATTTAAAGTAGAAATGTCGAAAATCTTAGAATCTATCGTATCATCATAAGTCTTGTGGATTGTTTTGCTCTAGGATAATACAGTTAGAAGGTCTTAAGTGTGACAGAAATGGCATGACAGTAAACGCAGAAGCAGCTTTCTTTTCTACCGCTAGATTATTATTGCGCATGATGCCGTTGTCAGTTCACCAGAGCTCTTATTGAAGATTTTAGGTTTTTCTAAATGTAGTTGAATGAACCTCACATATGCGAATTATGAAAGGATGATAAACACTAAGAAATTTATGATAGACACGGACTGAAATATAGATAAGAATGCTACATACAACTAGTATATTCAAGGTAATAAAGTAGAATGACAACAAAAGAGAACTACGCATTACTGTTGAGGAGAGTCACTAGAATTAAGGTAAAACAAGTAATCAAAAATATTTGATAATTTAATGTGTACAGTTAGTGGCCAAGAATAATGCAGCGATACAGACAGGCGCGGAATAGATTAAACTCGGTATCCCGTAGAAAAAAGCGTCAACGTTCCGTGCTAATTTCACAAGAAAGTTCCACGAGAAGGTGAACCGTGGCTATGTGCCACAGGTCGATATGTGCAAGGACACCAATGGAAATCCTCTCACAAACAACTGATCGAGAGGTGGCAGCAGTACTTCGACGAGCACCTCAACGGCGATGTGGCGGAAAACGAAAGTAACTGCCAGCCCCCGATCTCCAAGAAGTCCGGTATGCCGGTTGAAAAATAATAAGGCCGCTGACGTTGACCAACTACCAAGCGAGCTACTAAAACTCGGTGGTAATGTACTAGTAAAAGCACTGCACAGGGTGACAAGCTGAATTACTGCAATTACCGAGCGATCACTCTGCTGAACGCCACCAACAAGGTACCAAATGTTTTGTCGCAGACTTTTCACCTATTACGAGTTCTGATTGACGGTGATGAAATCGGAATGATCGACGAGTTCGTGTACTTGGGCCTACTGGTGACTGCCGATAATGACACCATGTTTAGGACGATCTATGGACCCTGGCGACGAACAGCCACACCCGAACAAAAAGTCGAATTACATGAAAAGTCACGTGAAATGTTTTCAAAAGACAAATTGAATATTTTACATGACGAAAATGAATGTTATACGAACGTCAAACCATCTACAAGAATTTCCGGTGTGAAACATTCAATTTTGAAAATGACAAACAGTGGTCCTTAAAGTGTAAGTAGTGTGAATATTTGCGAGAAATGTTATTTAATTACAATGTTTTACTACATCGACCGAATCATTTCAGTATGAATGTGTTCGACTAGAAGGAGTACCTGCGTGACTCCGGATATGTGCCCGCGCCTGCCGAATGCTACAAATAGGCCGTTGGTCCACCAAAAAACGGGTTGAAGACGGGTTGGACCCATGTAATGCGACCTCAACCTGCATCGGTAGTTTTGTGGGAGTTCTCCCTTCTCAACAACTGACAACAAAAATGATTTCTTTCGGGTTGTCGATTCAAATTCTCACGACGCTATCAGTAGCTGCTTTTTTCAGCCATTGAATGTGTATGCTAATTTTCAGAAATAAATTGTTTATTTTTCATGGTGTTTTTCGTTTCATAGATTTATACGAAAATCAGAACAATTTCTCTTTTGACTTCAACCAATATTTAAAATAGTAATTCTCTGGTATCTAAATTTGATATGAACTGATAGGTAAATGAGATATGAATAGTGCATTACATTTTATCTATGAAACACGTAACTCTTACTGGATTATGCATTAAACAGCTTCTAAAAGCCAGTCCATACGTGAAATGTAGGGTGGGAAATATTTACATAACTTTTCACGTAACTATAACATGATTATTATTTGGAGCGCATAAATCGAGTTAAATGGAGACGCCTCCTGTCTACTCGCATGGTCTACGACTAAAACAGTAGGAGTAAGTACAAAGCTGATCAGAACCCGTTTCATTACCTAAATCTATCTATCTATATATATACTAGTGGGGGTAAAAACTGATCAAACAAAAAAAAAAGCATCTCAATCCGTCCATCCGTTCTTATGTGATGCGAATACAAATAATGATCTCTACATAAATATATATATATATATATATATATATATATATATATATATATATATATATATATATATATATATATATATATATATATATATATATATATATATATATATATATATATATATATATATATATATATATATATATATATATATATATTTATGTAGAGATCATTCTTTGTATTCGCATCACATAAGAACGGATGGACGGATTGAGATGGTTTTTTTTTGTTTGATCAGTTTTTACCCCCACCGGGTTCGTGCATCAAAAAAATTAGGAAAACTTGCTGGAAAAGTGTGGCAAATCCATAAAGTTTTTTTGTATGGACAATGGAATTTTCCACTGAAAAAGTCACCAATGATTGCTAGATCTACGATTGATGTTTGGCGCGCAAGGAGATGCTCAGTATTTCGCCGTTGAAGAAAAGAATACTAGATCTTTGGAAAATTGTTTGGCGTGCAACGAGTAGTTTTGGGTGGAGATTTTACATGCACGTGACTCGTTATTTTGAAACACGTACTGAATAGGGCATCACAATCATTGCTTGCCAAATGACTGGTGGAACGCATTTGACTGTTCGTGCTATATCGTAAGCAGGATCAAAAGTTCTGACATCGTTTACCAGTGGATGCATTGTGTACAATGTGATCCTTTGGATAAATAATGATGACTATTGTGAGTTGAACATATCAAAATATAGAACGATTTTTTAACGAATTAATAACAGGATTCTGCTGCTGAAATAATGAAGTCAAATAAAGAAATTTTTCTAGCATTTAGCATGCTGAAGTTTCTTCAGCCGCTTTGAGTAAATTTTAAAGGGTAATCCATACAGGATGCTTAGGCTGATTATGACATCATGACATTTGTAAGCTGCTTAAGCCAAATCATTCAACTTTTCGAACTTTGTATTACTTGACCAATTACCAAATACAAATCGTGAATACCATATCTGGAGGAGAAATCGTGTTATTCAAAAACCATTACTACTACTGTTTTATGCATTGGCTTGAACGATAATAAGAATACTGGTATAATTACTCCTCATATTCACTCCGCTAGAACAGAAAAATTGCACATTTTTTCATATAATTCTTTCTGAAATTGACTCTCAAGACCGAACTCAACACCATTCGTTAATTGTAGATCGAGTTCTAAGTAAAATGATGAGGTGACTCAACTAACGAGACGACTATTGATATAATTATTTAAAGAATGCAGTGTTCATGTCGAAGTTAATGGGTGAAAAATTTTATAAAATGATAATTTGAGCTTTCGAATGTTCAATAATTTCTTATTTCATCGCTAAATTGTTAATCGGAAATTGATCCTGTGATTGTCATGCTACGAACATTCATCAAACAAGGTTAAGGAATATCATCAGACTAGCGGTGTAGCAGCTTATGGACAACCGCTCAAAACAGGTTTATTCCTTCCGATAATCCATTATTATTTACCATTAAATTTTTTAACGTCTTCAGTCTATAATTAAGCCTTACAATGACAAACAACAAGTCGTTTTTAGAAATTTGCGGAATCAATTTCAAGTATCAAGTATTCAAGTCATCTCTGCTCCACCGTTCATTTCATATGTCGAAACAATTGATTTAAGGTTCTACAAACAATCTCCAGGAAACAGCAATTGTTGAAAAAGGCAATGGATAAGATGGCGATCGGTTTCACTTAATTTTTTCGTAACAAAATCTTTTCACATGTTCACAATAATTTTGTATATTTCTTTTTCGGGCCGAAGTTAATGTGTTGGATACGAATTCGCCGTAATTCGTTCATTTTAGGCTAAATAATCAGTGAAATAATGGAAAGAAGCATTACCGGCTGTCAGGAAAGATAAAAAAAATAATTTCAAGTAAGACGAAGTTTGACGGGTTAGCTAGTGTTATATAAAAATATAAGGAATACATCGCAAGGAACTATTCGTAGAAATTTTATCGCAAATAATGTGGAATCTCGAAGTACTCTGCAAAGGCCGAAGAAGAATGAAAAATATGTCCAAAAACGTTGCAAATGGGCCAGAGATCATTTGAACCGTGACTGGGAAAATGTGATCTTTACCGAAGAATATTCTTTTTGGGCCTTTGTCTGGACTACACCCACTAACAAGTTGCGCCAACATGCCATAAAATATCCTGTCATAAGTTCACGTTCGGGGGTGTTTCTCAAAAGAAGGATTTAGTAAGTTGCACGTATTCACGGAAAAGTTAAACCCTGTCAAAATGAACTCCATTTGCAAGAGAACTGTGTTGCCAACTGCCATAAAGTGGTACAATAATAAAAGTGTCAGTTAGAAACATCGAACAAAAGTCTGTTGCTTCTGGAAGGAGAAACATTGTGTCGTGAATTAGGATTGGTCGATTCGTACCCAATTGAAAACGTTTGGGCATAATTGAAAATCAATTTGTATTAGCTTGTTCTCTGATTTAATAAAATTTGAATTTGATTACGCGCATTAATCAGATGGTTACGCTAAGATGGATAAATTTATCGAAAAGTTCATCGTCCAGCAGGCTATCTGTAAATGCGGTTAGATGAACCAGCTGTACATGTAAGTGAGTGTATCATCAACAGTTAAATCTATCTAGAAAAGAGCCTCCAATGATATTTTCGTACCGCAGTTCGTCAATCCACTGATATGAAAATTTTTAGTTTATTCCAAAGGAAAACCATCGAAGCATCATTATCAAAAACTTTGAGTTTTATGATGGGCACGTTCGTTTGTTTCACTTAAAGTTCGAAGAAAATTTTGTTTTGAAAAGATTTTTTGGCGATAATTTTTTCCAATTCCAATTCTGAACAACCGCGATATGCATCAATTCCCCCTATTCAACTGCATTGTCAAATTCTTCAAACCTTCTGAATCTAAACGAAACAATTTTTCTCTGTCTTTTCAGGCCTAGGATGGAATACAACAATTTTAGAAGATTTATAATCTAACAAAATACCAGTAGTTTAAATTCTCCCAATTCAAGCAAGCAGAATACAAGCAAAAATCACAGTTGCAATCAACATCCGTTTTTTTTTTACGTTAACCTCATCAGGTCACGAATGTTCTTATCGATCCTGAGACAGTCATATTCCGGTACGTACGTTTAGAGCTATAATGAGGTTGACAAGAGTTTGTTATATACAGAGGCGCAGAATATTATGGAACTGGAAGTGGAAATATTTGAATAGGCTATATTTTACGTGATTGACCATTATTGAAAGCGTAACAAAAACACGAACACAGCAACAGGATTGTAGAGGAAATATAAAGTTATTTGCATCAAAGCACAGCACTATGTAGAGATCGTGGACGAACAGAACTCAACTCAACAGCGCAATGTTGTGAGTTTAGATTGAAATAGTACATTATTACCCCGGATCGTATGCGTGTGTTGCTACTGGATGTAAAACGGAACAAATGGGCTAATAAAGAATGATAAAATTTCAAGTTCAATAAGTGATCGTCGTTTTGGAAATGCTCCGAAATTAAAGCAAACGAAGAAATTGAGGTGTGTCTACTAAACTGTATTAACACTTGACAATTCAAGGAATATGATTTATGTCCAGTCTGATAATCAACTCTGATATAGAATAAAAGAATAAAGTGTATGAAATTGTTAAACAAAAACTTTTACGAGTGTGTGAATTTGTAGCGTTACCGCAAGAAAAAAAAAAAGCAAAGAAATCGAGTTTCAACATAATTCTGAAGGAAGAAAAAAAAACATACCTTATATGAAGCAACAAACAACACTGTCAAGTAAAACATTCATTTTGTGTGTTTATTTGTCTGTCAGTTGTTTTATTTTTATTTTTTAGTAGTCCTTATAAAATTTTGTGCGACGTTCCGCCGTTTGTTCCTGTATGGGTGGAGATGAAATACTACATCTAGCAAACATAAGTTCCTCAAAACAGACGCGCACCGCCTCGCCGGTGAATAGCAACAGAGCAGAACGTTGGCTAATCTATAATTAATAATCTAACGATAACATTTAGCGAAAACAAAACAAAAAATTGGAAACGAAGAACTCATCAAAAATTAACACACCACAAGAGTAAATTACTTAGTAAAGGCAAAACTCACCTATTAAAATGGGCACGATTGAGATTTTGTTTTTGTTTAGAACCAATGCAACCGAAAGAGAGGGTAGGAGAAGAAAACAAGAAAAAGTGAAACAATATAGATGAAGGGTTTATTTTTGTTGACGAACCACAATCCTAATAGCAGAAAAACCATGAAGATGAATCCACGCGTGAGTAGTGAGACGCAACAAAGTCGGAAAAAGGAGCAAGTTTGTATAGTTAGATGTCCTAGCAATGTAACCTTCTTTAGCCAAATATCCCTCCAAAAAGTGAAAATAATAGTAATTTTAATCACTTTTGCTCGACGATGACTTGAAATGGTTGGAGTAAGGTGTACTATTTGAAGCAATTGAGCAATTGAGAAACGGAAGAAACAAAAGTGGGAAATGACCAATAGTTTAAATTTTCAATAGACCTAACCGGTTGAATGTACACAAAAGAATCAATTGAAACTAACTTAATTTAAATGTAATTCTTTACCAATAGACAAATAGAACAAAGTCTTATTTTTTTAAGATTCTGTTTTACTGAAGTTAGACAAATCTGAATGAATCATAGTCAAACTCAATAGCAGAAAGTGAAAATGCAATAGCCTAAACAAAAGTGAACAAACTAATTTGACTGATTTTACGGTAACTCTCAACCTTTAGGCTGTAAGTCGAACCACAAAGGCAAAACGAACCGTGCGCCATTGGCACTCACGGTGATTTTGTTTGTACAATAATAGATCAGATATATAGAAGAAAAGAAATACTTTATATGTATAGGGCAAATTTGTACCAGCCGACCTTTACTTTCACCTCTCCCGTCTTTCTTCCACGCCACTGTACGCTCCTTACTTGCTCAACCCTTACACTAATGATATCGACACCGATCAACGATCATTGAAGCCTGAATCTTTTCCAGTGCACTGCAATCATAGGTTGTGGGTAGGCGATCGGTTTAATGCCTTTTCCCACCACCTCGTACTGAAATAAGTAACCATTGCAAGCGTTATCTCGCTTTCGATCAACGATCTTACTGCCATTTTTTTGCTGCTCTGATTCCGGTAGCTAGACATTTTTGAAATATTTTTATTGTAGGCGCGACTGGGATGTGTGTAGATACATCTTACGCTGTTACGTCGTGACAATGATTACCTAAACTTCAGCGATGGCAATAGTGAAAATCGAGACAGGAAAACGCATGTGAGAAGGCCTAACCAAACTATGATTGTTCGAGCATGTAAAGTTACTAGCTTGTAGGAAATTTAAGGAAACAATCGCAGAAGGAAAGAACAACAACTTTACGCGAGGATAATGGCTTTTTGTTTCTGATATAGTTTTCCAATTTTTAAATTATCTGAAATTACCTACTTATGTATGTATGTATGTATGTAGAAACAGAGGGAAGAAAATGAAATCTAGGTTTTAGTGCAAACTAATCAAATTTATGAAACAAATGTGACGAGAAAGAGCAAGTGGAAGAATGTGAAAAGAACAGCTTGAAGATTTGAAATTTGAATGTCGCCCATTGTTTTAATTGAAATAATTGTGATGACACTCCATCAACTTTTCCTGAACGAGTCATGAATCAGTCAATATAAAAATTTGTTTCGCCCTTTTCCTATTTGTTCACTTTACCTACTGTGTGAAAAATGAAGTTACACCATTGTGCATTTTTCGTGAAATAGACCCGCATACGCATGGCTGCCAGGTGGCTGACTAAATGCTGCCAGCTGGAAAAATATGGCTGGCAGACATTCTGGTGACCCACTGCCTCACCGCTGCCAGATATACAACTCAAACGATACAACCGTATCCACCAGGATTTTTCCACATTGAAACCTTTGACATTTTCAGCGAGGGTGAGAAGATGAAAACGCTCGGCTAACTTAGATACAGGCGACTTTGTTTTGTCAAATTGGATTTGACAACCGTCACTGAATAATTTTGGTACACTGAAAGGAAAATAATAGTAGAATATACCAATTCGAGGGTAAAATTGAAAACAATGTACCATATAAATCTTGTAGAATAGACATCTTGATCAATTTAAATACAATTTATCGTATATTTGACCATTTCTATGTTCTGGTATATTCAAGCAGAATATCTGTTAATATAGCACGATATACTATGCTTATTTGAAGGTACATCTAGTATTTTTAATAACAAATTGAAACAGTATGTTTTACCATTTTACTGCTCTAGTAATATTACTTATGATAATAATAAGATATACCACATCGAAGTAAAAATGGATATAGTAATTTTGACTGCAAATAATAATAAATCCAAATAAAATTTACTGTACTGATAATAGATTATGGTTAGAACCATTATGCATATTAAAACGATATGATATGTGTTTAAGCAATTGTAATATTTATCCGAAAAACAATAAAATGCAGTTTTTTATACCTATTATTGAAACCATACATTATTAATACATCACAACGTGTTTAAGTTCTGTCCATTTCAGCACCGAAAAAATGTCATTCAGTGTCTTTTTATCTAAAATTTCCAAATAATCTAGTGTGATTCCATGGCCTACAAAGTTATATCATTCTCAGCATTATTTAGATCACTCTGAAAAAAAATTTTAGAACATGAATTTCATCTGTATCTAGAGTAGAATCGTTTATCTTTCAGATTATGATTATCCATACCTGAGATTAAACCTTCATCAGCAATGATATCGTCAACAATTATTTAAATTGTCTACCATCTATTTCACGTTAAACACGATTGAAAAAACAAACAAATTTAAACCATACGCAAGGATGGCTCATAAAAACTTGTTCTATTTTTGCATATGAAGTTACAGTTTTATGGTTATTTTCACTGCAACACGATGTTTAAAAATACTACATCTGTGGTAAACTTAAGAAGCAAGAATTATTATTTGAAAATCGTAATTATTATGATTTCAATTTAACCACTATTGTGGTAAAATATAGAATAAGGCTAATGTTACATTGTAGATTTAACAGGAATGTTATAGTTGTTTCAATTAGACACTGAATTTATTTCAAATATTGGCTAAACTAAAATCTACTATGCATATCAGAAAGAATTCATAGTATTTTCAAACATTGATTTGTTAAATCGAAGAAAATTCTTGTAAAACTTACTATTCATCAGAATAGTAATTTGAAAAACAGTTTTGTTATCGAATCTACCAGAAAAATATTTTCAGTGTAGTTATCTGGTGGTCATGGCTGCCCAGGTAGCCAAATCGCTATGCGGGGAGTCGCTTTCTTTTCTACACTGAACTAAATAATAATGTAGCATTCACCTGAAAAGATACGTAAATATTTTCCACCATACTTTTCAGGTGAAATTGAAGTGCTACGATCACGAAATTCAATTTCAAATGGCTGAGACTAACGCAATTTTCAGGTAATTTGCATCAAACGCTCCAATGATTTACAAATTAAGATAATTTCGCAACCACGTGATTTTTTATTGAATCTGATTGTATTTTCGAATGTATCTTATTCAAACTAAGTGTTTTTTACGTAAATTTCATCAGATACTTGATGATTTTTATATTGAAATTACTTAGAACTTATAAGATTTGACTAGTAAGAATAACATTATATTATTTTTTCAAGTTCATGGTAAATTTGCTTGGTATATATTTTTCGGAAAATAATAAAGAACATACAAATATAACATTTTGAGATCTATTTTTATATAAAATCGATACAGGAAGTGTTCTTAATTCTAAACATATAACGATTACTTACACAATGCAATGTTATTGGAGTTGTGCTGAACACATCAATATTAATTAGAACAATAAAATCGCGGGACCAGCTGAAAACCGTACGGATTTTTGTAATGCACGTATGTTTTTAATATTTTATTGACGAACTTTTTGTTTCGCAATTTCTACGCGGTCAAAACATATTGGCCATTTATCA